>NC_041219.1:27635884-27748807 GCF_002837175.3 Physeter macrocephalus
GTGCGGGAAGATCCCACATGCCGTGGAGCAACTAAGCCTGTGTGCCACAACTACCGAGCCTGCGCTCTAGAGCCCACAAGCCACAACTACTGAGCACTGCAACGAAGAGTAGCCCCCGCTCACCACAACTAGAGAAAGCCCATGCAGCAACAAAGACCCAACACAGCCAAAAATAAATAAATAAAAATAAATAAATTTTAACAAAAAATAAATTAAAACAGCTCATACAACTCAATAACAAAAAAATATCAAAAAATGGGCAGAAGACCTAAACAGACATTTCTCCAAAGAAGACATACAGATGTCCAATAGGCACATGAAAATATGCTCAACACCGTTAATTATTAGAGGAATGCAAATCAAAACTACAATGAGGTACAACCTCACACTGGTCAGAATAGCCAGCGTTAAAAAGCCTACAAATAACAAATGCTGGAGAGGGTATGGAGAAAAGCAAACCCTCCCATACTGTTGGTGGGTATGTAAATTGGTGCAGCCACTATGGAAAACAGTATGGAGATTCCTAGAAAAACTAAAAATAGAGTTGCCACATGATCCAGCAATCCTACTCCTGGGCATATATCCAGATAAAACTATAATTTGAAAAGATACATGCACCATACATGCACCCCTATGTTCACAGCAGCACTATTTACAATAGCCAAGACATGGAAACCGAAATGTTCATCTACAGATGAATGGATAAAGAAAATGTAGTGTATATATATGCAATGGAATACTACCCAGCCATAAAAAAAGAATGAAAAATGCCATCTGCAGCTACATGGATGGAACTAGAGATTACCATACTAAGTGAAAAAGAAAGAGAAAGACAAATACCATATCACTTATATGTGGAATCTAAAATATGACACAAATGAACTTATCTATGAAACAGAAACAAACTCACAGATATAGAGAACAGACTTGTGGTTGCCAAGGGGGAGAGGGGGTGGGAGAGGGTTGGATTAGGAGTTTGGGGCTAGCAGATGCAGACTAATATATATAGGATGGATAAACAACAAGGTCTTATTGTATAGCACAGGGAACCATATTCAATATCCTGTAATAAACCATAATGGAAAAGAATATGAAAAATAATTTTTAAAATTGTTTGCTTTAAAATACATTAGCCCTTTTGTAAGATCCAGCCTGCAAAATGACTCAGTGATTCTTTCTCGTAGTATTCACCCTGTGTAGCTCTCCCACCCCACTCCCTGACCCAGGGCAACCAACAGGATATCACAAAAATGACAGGGAAATGTGACTTCCTAGACTAAGTTTTAAAAGATATTTTGGCTTCCACCTTGCTCTCCAGGCTTGTTCGCTCTGGGGGAAGCTGGCCTCCATACTGTGAGGACACTCAAGCAGCTGAGGGAGAAGCCCAAATGGGAAGGAAGTGAGACCTGCCAACAACCAACACCATGTGAGCTGTGTCAGCCTCAGCCTATCGATAGCGATGCTATGGCTAGGAATACCTATGGCATCACCTAGGTCTGTATGACTCGTGACGAGGCCCCACGGACATCTTCCTGATTGAAGCCAGTGTTGTGGCTGGACCAGCCCTTGTGGTGCTTATTATGATCTCAAGATGTACTTCAGCAATTCATGAGGGAACTTTGAAAAACAAGATTTATCACTCACAAGTCCTGGAGGGCACACGGCATGTCCAAGGGCAACACAGCGAGGTCATGGGTAGAGAGAGAGGAAGGAAGTAAAGACCTGGGGCTCTGCCTTTATTAGGGTCTGAGGGTGGGGTGCCTAGGGTTTCACGGGTTCACTCTTTATTGGCAAATGTAAAGCATTAGGGCATGGGAAAGGAGAAGCAGGGTCACTCAGGTGGTCAGTTATCTAGGTTACCCAGATAAAAGGGGAACTTCATGGGTGGAGGCAGCCAGTTCCTTATCTCGTCGTTTTGCTAATAGCAGTAGTGCTATACAGCTGGCAATATATTTATTCAAGATGGATGTCTTTGAAATGGATGCCTCAGCAATCTAAAGCTTAAAGCCAGGTGCTTACATCACAATCAAAAAGCATAATGCTAGGCACTTATACCACATGAGTGCACCATCTTGGAAGCAGCAGTGCCATGCAAGAATGACTCTGGTCCCAGCTGACATCTTGAGATGTCATCAGAGACACCAAGCCAGAGCTATTCAGCTAAGGAACTTCCAAATCCCTGACCAAAAGAAACTGTATGAGATAATATATGCTCATTTTTTAAGCTGCTAGATTTAAGGGTGATTTATTATGCAGCAACAGATTACTAATGTAAAACTTTATATTGTTAAGTTGCTAGCTGAAATGAACCATTAGATGTTAACTATCAATTCATACTAAGACCAGCAACTGCATACACTTGAATAAACAATTCTTATATACTGGTAGCCAATAGCATGGACTCTGAAGTCAGACTAACCGGGTTCAAAGGTATGCTCCATACTGTGTGACCCAAGACAAGTTATTCGTCTACCCAGTCTTGTAAAGTGGGGATAAGAATAGTATGTATTTCATACAATTGTTGTGAGAACTGAGTTAATCCTAGTAAAGAGCAGTGTCAGGAGCACAGCAAGAGCTCAATAAATACAAGCTAGTATGACATATGAATAAATAAACGAGGCTGTTCCTTATAAAAGGGGGGGAAACGATAGTAGAAAGGATTGAGGAAACAACATTCATCTGGCTGTTACTCTTATGTTTTTTTGGCTCCTGCCACATGTAGAGAAGGAAAAAATGGGCAGAGAGACAAAAGAAGGCAGACAAGATTGGGGCTAAAAAGCCTTTAACCACATCTAGCCAGGGTAAAGAAGTGTGGCCATATAATTTATCATGAAAAACATGGATACTTCTGAGAGTAAAAGCAGCCCTACTGAGAATCATGTTGAGAAAAGAAGCATAAAACAGGACGGTCCCTATCAAAGCAGGTACATAAACACCCTTAAGTGACTACAGTATAAATAAACTGCTGAACTTGAGAACGAAGCTCTGAAAAGGAGATTCAAACTCCAGAGCTATCCTGAGAGGAGCAAAGATAAAGACTGAGTCAAGTGTGTAAAGCATTATACTAAAACCCTGACTGAGGTCACTACTAGGATTTCTTTAAGCAGTGATGGAAAAATAATAATTTACCAAAAGGTAATAAATGAATGTTTTATTTCCTTAGTTCTTCTCTTAATGTGTCATCTGTTCAAATACAGTATTAATCTTCCCTTTCTTAACAGTTTCTAATGGGGCAGAATACATATTAATGTAAGTTCAGTTAATAGTGACTTTAACTGAACTTCCAGTTTAGACCAAGAGGCTATAAACATGGCATCAGCTGATGACAGGCTGCCCTCACTGCAGGTGAAGTATCTTTGAGGAAATAAACACCATCCAGGGCTGAACTTTCAAATGTGATTGGTGAGATTTTTGTGATCTGTACTTCGTGACTAACTGCGCTATTGGCCTAGTGATTCTTTACGTTAAGTAATTCAGAATCGGGCTTCCCTGGTGGCGCAGTGGTTTAGAATCCGCCTGCCAATGCAGGGGACAAGGGTTCAAGCCCTGGTCCGGGAAGATTCCCACATGTCGCAGAGCAACTAAGCCCATGCGCCACAGCTACTGAGCCTGTGTTCTAGAGCCCATGAGCCACAACTACTGAGCCCACGTGCCACAACTACTGAAGCCCACATGCCTAGAGCCCATGCTCTGTAACAAGAGAAGCCACCACAATGAGAAGCCCGCACACCGCAACAGAGTAGCTCCCACTCGCTGCAACTAGAGAAAGCCTGTGCGCAGCAATGAAGACCCAACACAGCCAAAAATAAATAAATTTAAAAAATAATTTTTAAAAAAAATTTTAGAATCTACTTTTTCCTATAATGATGTTCATGCTTTTTTTTAAAGCAAAAAAAAAAAAAAAAAAAAAGCAAGATTTGTATTTGTGGAATGTCTCTCAAGTTTACTTATTTATTTTTGCCACCATACAAGAAAGAGCATGGTAAATACAAACTCATTCCCATATCAATTCAATAAGACCTTTCCCTGAGACTGGCCTAAAATTCCTTAAGATTGTTTATATTGCACTTGCACAGGGACAGATGCCCTCTAAAAGTACAGGTTTTCTGTAAGTAAAATTTTTACCTCTATCTCATACTATAAGGCCCTTTATTGTGACATCCATGATGTTTCCACTCAGAAATTACATGGTAGCATAAAATGAGGAAATTTGGATAGTGACTTGCACATTCATGTCTAAGGACTTTACTGAATATGAATGTCAAAATACAGTTTTTAAAAGGTTAGAAATATAATTCACATACAAATATACAGTGAGTATATATACATATACAAATATACATATGTATATGTATACAATATACATACGTCAAAGACTTATGTAACTCATAATGAGGAAAACAGCAAGGTGGCAAAGAAATTGATATAGTAACTTAAAAAAAGAATACTGGAACAAGATTGCTAAATTACATACAGCACTAGTTAATATTCTATAGGGCAATAAAATATAACCTTTGGGGTTATCTTCTCTACTTGCAAGAAGTCATTTGCATCATAATTTTCTATAACTTCTAACTTTAACAGAGTCTGAGGACTAATTAATAGCAAATATAGTAAGTAAAACAAAGTTACATTCTCTAGAGAATCAGATGACTCTTAGGTCTTATTAGACAATGTCTAATTAGGACAATTAGACAATGACTCTGAAAGGCTGTATCTCCGTCTTAACATCTTATTACCAAGTTTCAGAACATTTTTCTTAATGTCCATAAAATCCTGATTCAGTTGTCCATAATAATGACAACTATACGTCTCTCCCTGAAAAATCCACCTAAATAAAAAGCCAGAACAGAGGCTGGATCTGAGGTTCAGTGTCAAATTCATCCTCCAAAGTTCCTTTCCACGCTGTACCTACGTCCCTTTCTTAGGGTCCTATGACAAACACTGACTTTAGATCCTGAAGTGGCCTGCTTAAGGGCATAAACATGACCTATTCATCTTCAGGTTCATCACAAAAGCCCAGCAGATCTTGCTGTTTATTCATTCACGTAACAAAACTTTACTGAGTACCTACTATGTACAAGAAGCTGTGTTAGGTTTGTTATATTGAATAGAGTTCTTTAAAGGAAATCAGTACAGCCAAGAGAGAATGCCTCAACAGTCATGCAAGAAATGGACAAACACAAAAAGTCTATCACAACTGCAAAACCAAGGGAGGAAAAGAGAAAGGATTAAAAGAGAAAGCATGTCAATGCTGGCAGCAAAGGATGGGTGTGTTGGAAGATAAACAGACAAAAGCCATAGTAGGAAACAAAAAACAGGTAACAGGAGAATTGCACAATATTACAGAGGTGACTGCTCATGCATTCTTTCACCAAAAAGCTAAATTTATGATGACAGTTAATTGGATTTGAAGAGAAAACCTAAAAACTAAAGAGAAACAAGTGACTTCAAAGTTTTCACATTTGAGTTAAAAACAAGGGAAACACTGGAATATTCCCAAAGGAGTCTAGCCTAGTTTTTAATATCGCATGACATCCACTTGAGAGGCCAAGTGAACTTATGCAAACCATGTTCCTCCCCTGCTTAAAAACCTTCAGGGGTTTCCTGTTCTTTGAATGAAATTCATATTCCTGTCCAGAGCATACAAGGTTCAGCAAGGTCTAGCCCAGCCTGCCTTTCCCTCTACCCCAGATCCTTGCCCCTTTGCTCATAAAGCTCCAACCCGGCTTCTGAAAGGTCCTAGGACACACCAAGCTCCTTCCCATCTTAGGACCTTTGAACTTGCTGGCCCTCTATCGAGGATGTTCCTGACATGGCTACCTCCAACCCATCCTTCAGGTCTCAGCTTCAATGTCACCTCCTCAAACAGACCTTCCCGAACCACCCCAACTCACCCACCCACCCACTCACGTCTTACTCTTTGCTAACATAGTCCCCTCATCTGTTTCCATCACAGCAGGGATCTTGCCTATGTCATTAACCATTATATCCCCAGAACAGTGCCTGGCATTAACTAAGCATGTAATATCATTGAAAGAATGCATGTAATCAATATGAAGAGCTAGAGTGCCACCAAGCAGCGCCCGTGTCAAAGCCCTAGAATAGCTGTGAAATTTCTAGTGGCTTCTTGAAAGTCTTATTTCTACTCCTGTTGAGCCTGGCCCATGGGGCAATATCAACCCTCATGGCTGCAAACAGCTTTCAGGTAAGCTCCAAAGATAACTGGTTCCAGCCTAACTCCCACAAGAACCTGCGGATGATTTTTTCTTCCAGAAACTTCCAAGTCTGAGGGTTTACCAAGCCTAGATCAGACCCTAAAGAGGGACTGGATGCCTTGGTCGAGCCAGATACAAATGCCTACACTTTGGGGCCTTCGTGCCTTTGCAGAGCACTTCTCCATCACAACCACCCTACTCATCACCTGAGAAGCTTCTCCCCTCCTGCTCACAGATACACTGCATCTCCACTGGGTCCTGGCTCCCTGCTTCTCAGCCAATGTTTAGGGGGAGAAGGAAAGAATTACCAGAAGATATGTGAGGGGACCACAGTGCTAAAGGAGGCCACCGTTTATTGAGCTCCATTCTGTGTGAGGCACTTGCACATAACAGCACACTGACTTCAGAACCTAATGTCTTCTCAATCACCCTAGGAAGCAGATCGGATTTTTTTCTTTTTTTTCTTTCACAAGTTGAGCAAACCACCTAAGGTCACACAGCTAGAGGGTGGCAGAGGCAAGATCTACACCTAAGTTTAACTACCTTTAGAAGCTTTATTATTTCTGACACCATCTGGTGTCTTTATAGGCAGTTTTGGGGAAAGGGTGGGAGTGGAGGGGAGGGAAATGCCACCGCTGACATCACTGTCGGGCTCCCTGCATTAACAGAAAAGGAAGAGTTAAAGTTGGGGGTAGGGGGGGGAGAGAAATGAATAATAGAAGGGGAAGTCCCACCTTGTTCTCCCACCTCCCCGCTCTCATACTTCTTACCAGTCCCCTGCCCTTGACCTTGAACCTTCCCTAGCAGCTGCCTGACAAGAGCCCTCTCCTGGGTTACATAGGAGGGCATTTCTGCTCTGAGTCCTGCCTAGTGGAAACACTTCATTCTTGCTGTATGGCTGCAATATAGTGATGGCTTTCTGGCTTCCCTAATTGGAATTCAACACATTTTTCCATAAAAGAACATTACAGTGTGGTTAGAGTTTATAATACCAGTGGCTTTTTTATTAAAAAAAAAATGTATAATAGAGATACACTAATCTGAAATCCAAAACGCTCTGAAAACCAGAAGTTTTTTCATAACTCATTTGGCAGCAAAACCTGACCTGACCTGAACTCATTTGGCCTGAATTCATTTGGCGACAAAACCCGACCTGAACTGACATGAGGCTATTTATAGTTTTTATTTATCCCACTGAGTGTGAATATTCATCAGTTTCACTGCAGAAGTATTAATGTGTTTGATTATAGGATCCTGCTCCAGACCACACTGCAGTGCTATGTAATAACTGGTATATGCACAATATTATCCTTCTCAAAAAACAAAACAAAACAAAACAAAACTCAAAGTCAGCAAATCTGGCCTCAAAGGTTTTGAATACAGTATTGAAGACCTGTATTTATTCAGATTTAACCTCCTTGAACCTTGGGTTCATTGCAAGTCTGAAATTAGGTCGCAGACAACATCATTTCTTTGGGAAAATATATTCTTAATTTCAAACAAACAGCTTAAAAATGAACTTTTGGAACACCACTAATTCATGGGTTGGAAACTATATAAAAGTATACAATAAAGAAAAAATTCTTCATGATAAAAGGTTTCCATTCTGAAAAAAAAAAAAAATCAGATTCTGCTTCCCATTCTCACAGAATCTTCAGGGAAGTCTTCAGCTTCCAAAAAGAACGGCTAATCTTCTTGGACCTCTCTGTGCACTGAGGAGAGTATTGGAACATTAGAACATGAACCAAGAAAAAGAGAGGGAATACTAGAAATCCTGCTAACTGCTCCCATTCTGCCATTCCGTTCATTCTTATTTCTGCCAAAATTATGTTTTTATAAGTTTAATTGCAATTCAAAGTTAACCTTTCTAGCAGAAGGAAAGCATAAAATGTCCCTTTCAACACAAGATGAGTTCAAAGGAAAATTCCAATCTTCTTATAATCATTTTATGAATGTGATGAATCCTATAGCTGATTACTTTGCTGCCATTTTGTTTTGGCTGCTAGAAAAAAAATCAGAGCCAAATTTATAGCCTAGTTCTAGCACCTGTATAGAATTTTATACTATATTTTCTTTGCATTAAATCTAACCAAAGCAGCCTTGTTATTTTTCTCCTAATTTTATTTTCCTTTTGCCTAATTTCTTCATCTATTTATTTTATGTGGTGGTGGTGGCGGGTAGGTATGTATGTGTAAATTTCCTCAAAATCTTTTTATAATAAGGTGGAGTCCAGATAAATAAACAAATAAGTAACTGTATGCTTAATAATGCACTGGTGTGGATCCACTTAATTCCAGCTGAAAAGACTTCAGTAATAACAAAACTCTAAATCATTTTGCTTGATTAATTGCACAGATCCTGAGCCATAATTAAAACCTTCTATATCAGAATGCCCATGACCATCATTCATTACATGAAAATAATCATAAACTAGGGAAAGCAAAAGAAGCACCTTAGCTAAATTGCGTGTTTCAAATATATAGTCACCTGAGATGTGTGGTTGTGATTTGATCATCACCTCACCCCGAGGGCTAAGGAGGCACGAGTTTCAAGTCTCAGCATACACGCTGCCTATCCCTCTGCTCTGTATCTCCAGACCATCAGTTACGTCTCACAGCACCACGTCTAAGCCTGAAACTGGCAGATCGCCACTTCTTGCACCAGGCCCCCTACTTGCTGGAGTTGCTGGAAGAAGGTGACAAAGTCCTAAAGAGTATTCACAAAACTCCCCAAGAGCCAAACACCTTCTGTTTTACTGCTGCATCTGATGATCATCCTTTTATTTTCTTTTCAGTAGCTCCAAAGCACTAGAATTCCCCCATGTATAATCCGTACTTCTGAACAGTTGTCTAGTTAAAACCTCTGAAGGGAAAAATTAGAATTTAAATAACGAATGGTAATCAGGATTCATAAATAGTAAATTAGGATGCATAATGTAAGCCTGCACTCCCCTGACCCCAAGCTGTAAGAACTATGCAGCTCTACAAAAAGTGAGGAGGGGGTTTACATGTGCCCTACAATTAGGAAGTTGCATATTCAAGCACATTTTAGGTATGAGTAAGTGGCAGCTAGGTCAGGGGAGCCGGTTTCTTATCCAAAATTGGATTCTAGTACAATTCTATTTGAATATATCAAAAACTCTCCAAGGTTGAAATGAGACTGCAGAGGAAAACCAATCTTTTTTAAATGCAATTATTAGTAGTATATATAGTATTGGTACTACAAACTGACTACTACCTGATGCTATCTTATTACAATGCTAAAAACAAAACAAAACAAGAAGATTGGGAAAGGTTTTGCAACATAGAAGTTTGAATTTTTTTAAAAAAGGGTTTATTGTTTTATTAAACCTCTAAAAATTCTTTGTAAGTAATATTTAATGCTACCTGACTTTTTCAGTTCTAATTTCACTTTGCAAAATTTTGAGAATTAAGATGCTTAAAATCTCTTTAAAATGTTGGATTATGACTATAACCATCCCAGGAAAGCTGTACCTAGAAGGATATGGTAAGCAGAATTCTAAAGATGTGCCCCCAAGATTCCCATCCCCCTAGTCATAAATCAAGCACTAAGCTAGGTACTGCTGTGAAGAGAATTTGCTGGGTAATTAAGGTTACTAATCATTTGACTTTATCCAGGTGGACCCAATGGAATTGCATGAGTCCTTTAAAAGCATAAGAACAAAACAGAAGGGGAAGGCAGAGATATTCAAAGCAAAGGATTCCACACACCATTATTGACTCTGAAGATGGGGGGTGGGGGAGCATGAGTTAAGGAATGTGGAGCTGAGGAAGACCACTGGCTAAGAGCTAGCAAGGAAACGGGACATCAGTCCTACAACCACATGGAACTGAATTCTCCCCCAGGACCTACAGGTAAGAGTCCAGGCCTGCTGATATCTTGACATGGGGCCTCGTGAGGGCATGAACAGAGAACCCAGAAGAGCCATACTGTGCCCAAAGTTCAGACCCATAGGAAGGTGAGATAATAAATGGGTTTTGTTGTAAGCTACTAACTTTGTGGTAATTTGTTATAGCAGCAATAGAAAACTAATACAGAGGTAAAGCAAAAAAGAGCCAAATGATGCACATTTCTGAGTCTAGTAAACTTATTTATCTTTAATGATTTCGGCTAAAGCACAGAACATTCCATAGAAAACTAAAAGTAAACCAAAAACTATCATAACAGAAAATTAGGATATAAGTATGAAATCAAAGGGATTTTTAAAATGAAAACTATGTTGCCAATATATCATTTTACTGCTTAATCTCAAGTACTACCTTGAAATGGGAAGTTCTGCCATTGTTTCTAAGCAGTTCAAAAGAAGATTCATAAGGCATAAAGCAAGAATTTGGAGCCCAAAATGTGGTTATCATTACTATGAATCTAATCTCTTGTCTTATCATGATCTTCAAGTATATACCACACTCACTAAAATATATGAAAAAAAGGTGTTTTAGGCTTTTATTATTTAAAGGAGAACAAGAACCAAGGAGAGAATTCAATTTAATAAAAGGAATAACATTTTAATAATTACAGCTCTCCAGCAACAGAATGGACTGCCTCAAAAAGTGGTCAGAAATGTTATAAAAGAGATTCTTACAATTCCATTTAAAAATTGGCCTAAATGACCTCTACACTCTATTCCAACTCAAATTTTGTGATTCCAACAACTTAGTAACACAGTTAGATTGGCTGCTATAAGAATACTGGCATTATCAGAGTACAACGTAAGTTACATGTGAACTCATTAAACTTTAACATTAGGTACCAGGGCAATTCTCACAGCAACATGAATTACTAGCATTGTAAGTTTCTAGACAGATATGAATATCCCAAAACGAAACTATTTTAAAGGACAGCCTTTTTTGGGTTTTGATTCTGCAGAATTCCTTTCCAAAGGCGAAGTTTGGATGCATCCTTCTGGTTCTGAAGTGCGAGACGAGAATGGGAGAGTCCCTGCCCGGAAGATAAGGGCCCCGGAACACAAGGCGTTAATATTCTGGCGCCGCACAAACACCTGACTCCACTAGCACAGTCTGCCCCTTCAAAACAAAATCTGCCGAAACTGCTCATCACACAAGGACAAGAAATTTCCCGGCAACCTGTGATTGCTAATTTACCGAGGATGGGCAGCAGGCTGTTGAGAGGAACGCCAATTTTCCCGGGATTCTCTTCCCGAACACAAATCCAAGTGTTTAATGCAAGATTCACACTTCACTCAGGTTTGTGTTTGGGTTTGGTTTGTTTCCTGGAGATTGGCTGAGTTTCCCTGGTTTTGTAGAGCGAGGAAGAGCCAGTCGCTTCCTAGCTACCTTTTACTAAGGCCAAATCGGACAAATACAAGTAAACACGTCTTTCAAGTATACCTCTGTCACTCCGGGCGCCGCCTTTGCGTAAGATGCAAGGAACGAAGGGAAACTGCCGAGTCACCCGCAGATCACACCCAGGGCGCCCCAGGGGTGGCGGGATGACCAGGCTGCAAAGGACCGCGGAGCGCCCCAGCCAAGCTCTCTGCTTTATCTGCTATTCGCACAGCGCCACCGCACTCACCAGTTCCTAGAGAAGGGATTCTGAGAAAAAAGAAAGAGCCTGGTTCCCTAGAAACATTAAATTAACACAAGGGATCTGGAAACGAAACAGCAGATGCCTGAAAGCCTTCCCCTTGACTGTTTCCTGCCTTCTTGGAAAATCTTTGCGTTAAAATAGATTGGATTACTCTGCACAGCCAGATGCTGCTCGAGAACTTCGTTTGGGGTGAACATGAAAGTAAACTTTGCCATCTTTTAAAACGATTTTTCTTTCCGGGGTGGTTTGAATAGCGTGTTTGGGTTGTTGGTATCAGCTGGGACCTGAAGCTGAGGCTGTTTGCATTACAATAGAGACTTTCCATAACATTGACTTGCAAATCAGATAACAAAAAGCAGGGCGTGCAGAGTAGAAAGGTAGAGCTCCGAAAGAGTAGTGAGAGTTCAGAATCCGAGATTCACATCTCTGGAAACTGCCTAGAAAGAGCACGGTCCAGCCCCCTTATTTTACAAAGGAGAAAATAATGTAAGTTTTCTCTCTAAGCCTACTTACTTCGACCACAGCTTTAAGAACACAGAAAAGTAAAACTAACAGCATTTCCAAAGCGTCAAAAACGGAAGCAGAAAGGCTGATGAGTAATACTTTATCAGCTTCCTCATTCTAAAACCCCATGCACTAACCTCCATTGACCCTATCTGTAAATTAATCTTATATAATTTATACATTCAAACCAAGATTAATAACCATGCACCTTGAGAACAGTGGGCCTTAAGAACAATGTACTACACTCTCATGTCATCTTTACTTTCATATTTAAACATTTCTGGTAGCTGAGAATAAGATCCAAGGCTTCCTATAAGATATCACGGTTTTACAGAGGAAATAAGGTTTTTACTGTAGTAGCACCTTCCTTGATATTTTAACTTTTTCTCTTGATAACCTTTAAGGTGGGACTCCATAATCATTAGCCACTATTTTAGATGCATCATGCTTTCTAGTAAATCAGACAGCAACCTGCAGTCCAAAAAGGATTCAATGCTTATCCCAAATTTGGGAGCACAAGATGGGGGAGAAGTATATTACATGATACACTGAACAAAAATAAATTTAAATATCTTTGCCTAAGCGTGAAAGCAACAAAACTCATTTTAAAGCAATACAGTCAGACATAATCATTTCATCTGTAATAGTGCAAGTATACAGCTCCATGAGAATAGCAGCCCTCAGTATTTGTTTTAACAACTTACAGGGGATATGCAAAAATCTATCATTTCTCCCTAATACATGAAAAACTAAAGGGCAATTTCATAGCAACTTCAGTGCTTTCTAACGTAATCGTTGAACTTACAAAAAAGCAAGGAAATTTTTTAAATGTTTGTAAGAAAGCAAAGGAAAATGCTGCAAAAATTATTTGGCTGGCAGGCCACGGAGAAAGCCGGAATCTCTACAGGACTCACCAAACTACAGAGCTGTTTTAAAACCGAAACTCAAACAGCTTTGAACAGGTATTAAGTATTTTATACAACAAAATTATCAAATGTACATACTTTGATAATCACAAGTAGAATCATTTCCAACTAGTTTGAAAAAACTATAGTTATACAAAAATAACTAAACTACTATGACAAGAATAAATAACGAGCCACGCAATTATTATCAGTCAATGCTGGCCCTAAAAAAAATGATCAGAGAATTTCAAAATGATTAGGAATGGTCAAGTATGACTCCTATATTTTCTAGGTAGGTAGTAACATTAAGAATGTGGTTTTCACAGAAATATAGTCCACTTATTTTTAATCACAATAACAAACAAAAATGACTGACTACAAACAAAAATGAATTGATTCAGATAGCTTCTTTTAAAAGTTTTTCTTTTTTTTTATTAAAAGCAAAACCTGTGGTAAACCACAGCGTTAGGGAAGCTTAACAAATTTTAAAATCCCCTCCAAATTAAAAAAAAAAGAAAAAGAAAAGAAAAAAGTATTCATGCCATAGAAAAGTGTGGCTAGCTTATAATCCTCAGAATTCCTTTCATGTAGCTAATGGGTATCTCATTTCTGGGACTTCTTCACACTTAATTGAAATGTTAAAGAAAAGGAGAAATATTTAGATGTTGATAAAGTTATTCTAATTACCCTGCTTCACTAACTTCAGCTCATCCAAGTTCAATATCTAGTAAGTGCCTGGTCTGCTTCGGCAGATTTTTCTTTTTCTAATTTTAAAAGTCATTACTAAACAAATGAGGTTACTACTAGTTAAAACTCTAAATCCAGATGTCATTTGTTCTGTTGTAAAAATGTGCACAGTATTAGGCAAGTATACTTTTCCTCCCATATATTTTTGTACCTTTGGTCAAACTCCCCCAGTAACGTTTTAGTTTATGGTCTGTATCCTAAAATAAAAACATTTGTATTTTTTGCTATAAAAATCAGTAAACTTCTTTTAAAGTTAGATGCTTCAAAATAAACAATACAAATATTGTATGAAAGTCCTATTGTAATTAAAGAAGGTGGTTGGTAATGAGGAAGAAAATTGAAGGCATATTTGCAATAAATCAAAAGCAGAGTTGTAAACAGTAGCCTCCACAATTAGTAGTAGTAGTATTTTATTTATAAAATACTGGTCTTTGCATTAATTCAGGAGTATAAGCTGGCAGTGTTTTTTCTTAATAAATGAAAAATAGTTTTTGCACTTTTAAGGTGAGAATGACTATTTTAAAAACAGAAGACAACTTCCAGGATCTTTCTCTTTCTCCATTTCAAAACTATGAGTTTTATTTTTATCTTTTTGAATTCTTGAAATTCAATGACATTGTCATAGCTCTGTGAACCAAGATAACAGAAACCACCAACTGTAGAAGCCTTGACGCTTTCGATTATATTTTCCTAGAAAGATTTATATGATATTGATATTTAATCTCAATAGCTTTTTTTTAAGAGAAATCCTCCAATGCCAATAAAAGTTAGATAATCTAAATCTCAGTAGTTCAGACAAATTTAGTCCATTGGCATACCCTAAAAACAGGATAATTTAATAAGATCTAAATAACATTATATTCTATGTTAAATAATACTTTCAAGACACATGTTCTGTTAAGATAAGCGAGTAACAACCTCAAATCTGTGTTGGAAATGAGCAGGGGACACATTTTTTTAAAAGGAGAAGAGGCTACATTAACCACTGCTCAAATCTCCCTGTTTGGGTGTAGGAGAGAGAGGTGGAAAGTACAGCCAGCCAGGTCCTTTATCCGGGCAGCTGCCCATCCCCGGGCACCACACTTCCATGTCCTGACCATTGTCAATCAGAACAGCTCAGTTTAAGCATCTCTACGGTCAGATACCTTTGTATTTTGCTGTGAGAAGAAAGGGAAAAACAAAAAATATATAAAGCTCTCTTTTCCCAAACTCCCTGCATCCTTTCAAAATCACACTTTGCTAACAGAAGTTAGTATGATGAAGTAAGAAGCCACCAGGAACCTAAATGATTTCCCTTTAAGATATGATTTTTATTCTGTTTGAATCTGGTCCCTGTTACCTTTTGTAATTTTCTGGAAAGAAATAAGATTTCGATTGTTTACAAGATAAAACGAGGTTGACACTTTACGCACAAAGAAAGAATAACCAAAGGTTACAGTGACGTCAGTTTTAGTTTTTGCTGAGGGCCGGTGGTTTTTTTTTCTTTTGTGCAGTGGGGGTGAAACAGGTGTGAGGCATTGACTGTGTTTTCTTAAAGCAGGAGCGGACTTTCACCTCCTGTCAGTGTTATCCTGGTTCTAAGGAGGGGGCCTGCTTTGCCAACTTCTGGGTAGACTTCATAACAGATTCAGCAGGCTCTATTCTCTAGGAAGGCTGAAGTTGGCAACCACATCTCATGGAAGATTCCACAAAAGGCTAAATTAGGATGAGATCGTCAACAGGCTTCAAAAAGGCAGAGTTCCAGGCCCCATCCCTGAGGCCAAAGGGGCCTCCTTCAGGTCCTCGTCCCCACAGTCTGACACTCTTGGCCTCTCCTCTCTCCTCTAGCTTCCCACCCCATTCTTCTGCCAGCCCTTCCTTTTTCCTCTAACCCTGCAAAAAGCGAGCAGCGCTGTTGTTTTGCTCCAACTGACAAAACAGCTAAGAAACAGCAGAAGAACATGACTGCCCTTTTCAAAATGGGCCACGTGATCGCCCTATTTAAATCCAGCTCTTACGGTAAAAAGGAATAGAGAGGGAGGGAGCTGTTTATGAAACTCTCCTACTTGCCTTCATAATACTCTCATCTCCCCTCTCAGCCTCCTAAATACCCAAGTGAAATTATATAATAAGCTTTATTTTCTCACTCTGAAATTTTTCCTTAGTCCAAATTGCTAATGTGGCAGGTTCCAGCTGCCTAAATTCCCTAAACAACATTCCCTGTTCCATAAAAAGCATGCAACTGCAAGCACAGCAGTCCTGCTCCAGTTCTGAGAACTAGAAACTGACTAGCCAGTTCCTTGGCCTGGGGAGGCCGTGAAACAGGCAACATGGACGATTTAAAGGTACACAATATCCGAGGTTCCATTTCACTCCCAGGCAGCCAAGAGTGGCCCAGGAGAGGCCACCCTCCATTTTTTTTTCTGACTCTTACACTGATTCCCTGGGAACTACATCTGCTCCAAAAGAAAACACCCCTCCAATGGAGAAAGGAGGACACTGAATTTCTACTGCTTTTTATGAATGCATTTGTTTCATGAAGAGGGAGAAGAGTTCCACAAAACAGAGTGCCTTAGTTAAGTGACTTGAAAACTGTACATCCCAGAATAGCAAATATAGTAAAGTGCAAAGTTTGAGTCCTTTCTCTTAAATTATTTAATACAACTTCAACATTTACAGAAATAGTCATTGACCTTTCTCTGATACATACAGTATATGCCTCTACCTCTGGCAAAAATACTACCCAAACCATCCTAAGCAGACATAAATGCTTCATTTTGATTTTTAAGACTTCAAAGAAAGAAATTCTATAATCTACCTTGGCATTGCCAGACTTCACAACAGCCTTCGTACTTGACAATCAAACAATATCTAATTACTGGAAGTTCCCTGAACCCACCATGCTAGTACATGTCTCCGTGTCTCTCCGCGCGCTTTTTCCTTTAGTTAGAACAGCCTCTCCAACCCTGTCCACACAGTGAACTCTACTCTTCAGCAGGCGGCCTATGCCACCACCCCTCACCTGTCCCACATCTGAGTCCATCTCTGCCTCCTGTGTCACTTGTACACATACCTGCACTGCCTCTATCAGATAGTACCATGTCTGTTCATGCGTCTGTCTCCCCTGCTGGACTCAAACTCCTCAAGGAACTAATTGTTTTTGTATCTCCAGAGCCTTGCATATTTTGCACGAAAAAAAAAACAGGTGCTATAAATGAGAACAAACCTGATGTGGCTGTAAAATGACTTCTAGCTTTTAAACATAATGAGCCTAGTGCAAGGCTCATATAGATCCTGCTGGTTGATCCAAAGTCTGTCCTGCTGTAGTCTGAAACCATTTGTTCTTGCTCTATTCTCAGAGGAAAAAGAAAAACTGGTCACACTTCTCTGTCCTCTGTATCATAATTAGATGGGGATGGGAGCTGGGGTACAGGAGAATAATCGGGCTACCTAGTCACATCCTAAAAGAAATCAGTGTGGAACTCAAGGAAATCGGTGGATCTATCAAAATTTAACACACCTTCCATCCACCCATCAAAAGTATTTGAAATGCCATTGATGGAAATAAAAGAATTTGCTGTGGAGAACAAAATAAAACTATTAGAAGAAAGAATCTGAGGAAGAGCTGGGGTTAGGTGATGTTTGTAAGTAAAGATGGGAAAAACATAAATGACAGAGGTCAAAACAGAAAGGTTTGAACCTAAGGACCTTAGAAATCATTTTGGTTTCTTTTTCTAGTAACAGGCTGACCACAGACAAGAATAATAAGAATATTATTCTCCAATTCCTACACAACATCCTGCATTGCTCTTTAAGCATCTGGCGTCATGCTTGCTCTGATAAATGTGAGTGCCACGTACTGATTCATGTCATAGCTCCAGTGGCATGATTTTCTTTGAAGTTCTCTTTATTTATTTTAACAATTTAGGTACCATAATCCTCAAAAGTTTTTGTGGGACTAGATCAAAGGGAGAGAGGCAGAAAAGGGGAGCTCAGATCTCTCGAGGACCTCTTACATGTGCCAGTCACTTTATACACCACCCTCCCAATAAGCCCACTTGGTAGGCATACTTATTCCCATTCTCAATGCAGTTTTAAACCTATATCTGTCTGGTTCTAAATCCAGTATTCTTTCTATAAATCATACTATTCCTATTTCTAATTTCAGCATTAAGAACACAAGAAGGCAGCTTCAAAGGTAAGAGGTGTATCATTCATTCATTCAACATTTATTCAAGAGCTACTATGAGCCAGGCACTGTACTTTCTTTTACAATATAAAACTTAAACAAGTTCTGGTGCTTGACTTCAAATTGCTCAAAGTTTAGTGGGAAAGGGACACAAAAACAAATAACTTGTTTTATTCTCTTTTCCCCCAGGCTCTGTATGGAGTTTTGTTTCTCCCCTTTGTCACTTTTTGCTGCCACTTTACTAACTTTCCAAATCTTAGTAGTTGCTTTCCCATTTCTTATTTAAACATTAATGAAACATGAGTAACCTACACCATTTCATAAACCGCCTTCATTGTTAGAATCAGATTCCAGAGGGAAGTGAAATTGAACAAACCATAAATTTGCTCCAGCCACTCTCCATTCCATATTTTTGGAGCATCTAATATAAGGCCCAGTGCTAGCTGAGGAAACAGCAGGGGAAACAAGATAACCAGAGTTCCTGCCCTCATAGAGCTTATCTTCTAACCATTCCAAGACGGGAGGAAGGCAGCAAACAAATCCATGGATTGTGATAGGCTTGTTACGAAGAAAAACCACAGGATGCTGTGAGAAAGTATGTATGGCACAGAGACCTGACCTTTGGCTGGGGGATGAGGAAGGCCTCTCCGCAGAAGTGGCATTAAAGCTGAGATATATGAGTTGAGTGAAACTCGATGAAGGTGGGTATGGAGGGACAGGAGGAGGAACAGAGAGAAGCATTCCAAGCAAAGGGAACAAAATATGCAAAGGCCTGAAGCTGGAGAGAACACAATGCTTCTGAGGTGAGGAAAGAAGGCAGGTTATAAGAGGGAAAGTGTCCCAAGACAAGCTGGGAAGGTGGCATAGCCAGATGCTTCAGGACATTGTAGATGACAGTTTGGATTCAAATCTCACCCTAAGAGCAATAGGAACACACTGAAAGGTTAAAGCTTGTCCACTGAACTCAAATTCCCTTGGCTACCTGTGATTGATATATCAAGAAGAAAACAGTATGAAAAAGTGCTCTGATAAAGGAAAACATATTTAGAATAGAAAGCATAGTGTCATAGAAGAAAGGGTGTTAAACCATGAATGAAAACTAAGGGGTTCTACTCATAGTACTATTATCCTGGGTAGGCCATTTAATCTCAAAATATCTCCACTTCCTCATCTACCAAATAAAAGTACTAAAAAATTCAAAACTCACATATTCATTGTAAAAAGCAAATGAGATACTACATTTGATATTTCAAAATGCTTTGAGGGGCTTTGAGGGGCTTCCCTGGTGGCTCAGTGGTTAAGAATCCACCTGCCAATGCAGGGAACACGAGTTCAAGCCCTGGTCCAGGAATATCCCACATGCCGCAGAGCAACTAAGCCCGTGCGCCACAACTACTGAGCCTGCGCTCTGGAGCCTGCGAGCCACAACTACTGAAGCCTGCGCACCTAGAGCCCATGCTGTGCAACGAGGAGCCTCCGTAATGAGAAGCCCCCACAATGAGAAGCCCACACACCACAACAAAGAGTAGCCCCCGTTCCTTCTCGCCGCAACTAGAGAAAGCCCGCGCACAGCAACGAAGACCCAACGCAGCCTAAAATAAATAAACAAACAAGTAAATAAGTAAATAAATATGCTTTGAATCTCTAAAATGTAAGATCCTTGAGGCAAGGATTTTATCTGTTTTTCACTGCTATACCTAGCACTTAGAGGATGGATGGATGGATGGATGGATGGAAGGAAGGATGGAAGGGAGGGAGGGCAGGAGGACAGGCAGACAAATGGATACATCAAGCACCATACCAGGCAAATATGAAGCAAGATGGACTGTGTGTGGACAAAGCCCACCTGGGAGGGCAGCCTCCACAGAAGGACTCATTAGCGTAACATCACAAGTGCTTGCCAGCCAGCCGGGCCTGCCCTCAGTGCCAGTGCACCAGGCACCTCCAGCAGCTGCTCTAGAGGACTGGCCAGTTGGTCAGCCAGCACAGGATCAAAAGCCCATGACATACACTTCCTCAGTGTAGTAAGTGACAGGGGGCGACTAGGAGAAATGAAACCACTGCCCTTCATGCTGCTTCTTCCTGAGAGACCAGTCCCCGTCAAGGGCCCCAAGGCCAGGCCCTATGTACACATCCTTCTCTATTAATACAGTCCATCACTTCAGACTCTCATTCTTTTGGTTTACCGAATGTAGTACTATGATCAATTTTATATAACTTCTTTCGCTTTTCTTATATTGCATAGTCTTGGCTATGTGTACCCAGTTTCTTAAAGAATTGAAACTAAAGGTAAAAAACAAAGAGGGAAAATATAAAAAGCCCTTAAGAGGTTCTTTGATATTTATTAGATTTCATAGCAATGACAATAGTTACCATTCACTGAATACCTACTTTGCTCCAAACACAGAGTTTGACACTTGGCCTACCATCTCTAATCCTCACAACATCTGACAAAGTAAACATTACGGAGGACCCCGTTTCATGGAGGAGAAAATTCGGGCTCAGCACATAAGTGACTTGCCCAAGATTATGGGGTTATTAAGGGGCACAGCCAGGGTTCAAATGTGGGTTCATTAGACAGTACAACATACATTCTTTCCATTATACTACATATTATAAAAATATTCTAAATAAGATTGAACTGTACACCGTTCCCTCTCGCCGCAACTAGAGAAAGCCCGCGCACAGCAACGAAGACCCAACGCAGCCTAAAATAAATAAACAAACAAGTAAATAAGTAAATAAATATGCTTTGAATCTCTAAAATGTAAGATCCTTGAGGCAAGGATTTTATCTGTTTTTCACTGCTATACCTAGCACTTAGAGGATGGATGGATGGATGGATGGATGGAAGGAAGGATGGAAGGGAGGGAGGGCAGGAGGACAGGCAGACAAATGGATACATCAAGCACCATACCAGGCAAATATGAAGCAAGATGGACTGTGTGTGGACAAAGCCCACCTGGGAGGGCAGCCTCCACAGAAGGACTCATTAGCGTAACATCACAAGTGCTTGCCAGCCAGCCGGGCCTGCCCTCAGTGCCAGTGCACCAGGCACCTCCAGCAGCTGCTCTAGAGGACTGGCCAGTTGGTCAGCCAGCACAGGATCAAAAGCCCATGACATACACTTCCTCAGTGTAGTAAGTGACAGGGGGCGACTAGGAGAAATGAAACCACTGCCCTTCATGCTGCTTCTTCCTGAGAGACCAGTCCCCGTCAAGGGCCCCAAGGCCAGGCCCTATGTACACATCCTTCTCTATTAATACAGTCCATCACTTCAGACTCTCATTCTTTTGGTTTACCGAATGTAGTACTATGATCAATTTTATATAACTTCTTTCGCTTTTCTTATATTGCATAGTCTTGGCTATGTGTACCCAGTTTCTTAAAGAATTGAAACTAAAGGTAAAAAACAAAGAGGGAAAATATAAAAAGCCCTTAAGAGGTTCTTTGATATTTATTAGATTTCATAGCAATGACAATAGTTACCATTCACTGAATACCTACTTTGCTCCAAACACAGAGTTTGACACTTGGCCTACCATCTCTAATCCTCACAACATCTGACAAAGTAAACATTACGGAGGACCCCGTTTCATGGAGGAGAAAATTCGGGCTCAGCACATAAGTGACTTGCCCAAGATTATGGGGTTATTAAGGGGCACAGCCAGGGTTCAAATGTGGGTTCATTAGACAGTACAACATACATTCTTTCCATTATACTACATATTATAAAAATATTCTAAATAAGATTGAACTGTACATAATCATTAAAGCAACCGAAGCATTTATCCGTGTCAGATGCTATTAAGCTCTTTATAAAAATTATCTCACTTAATCTTCTCAACAGCCCTGTAAGGTTGGTATTTTTGAGATGAAGAAACTGAGAGAGACCTAAAGAGACTGGGTAACTTGCCAAAGGTCAAAAAACTACTATGTAGTAGAGTTTGGATTTTAACACAGGTCTGCCTGACTCCAAAATGCACCCTCTTAACTGCTACATAAGAGTTCCACTATTCAAATAGTATCAGTGTAACTTATATACCTTTGAAAGAGAATGTCAAAACAGAAAAACAGGGTCAACAAACCAATTTAAAGATAATTTAAAATAACAACTGCATTAAGACCCTGTCTCTAAGAGCCCATTACTAACAATTTTCTCGGTGATTGTCACCTTGTTCTGTTGCCCCAAATGGCCTTTAGAACTATCTACAACCAGCATTTTCACTACAAGTGTTTTCCTTTTTCATTTGGTAAGCAATTTAAAAATCTATTTCTTAAACTGCCAGTTCAATCAAATGGAACTCAAATCCCTATATCCAAATCTTCAAACACCACCAAAATGTACACTCCTTAGTCCACAATTCTCATCACTAAACAATGTTGAGTGGTTAGAAAGATGTTGAAAAGCACTGTGCAAATTGCTCACATGCCATATATTAGTTTTCACAGTTTCATAGTAAATTCTAGGTTATATCAAGCCTTTTAAGATATTCCCAACATGGCCGCCTCCCTATCAGAAATAATACTTTTCTAAACCTTTCCCTTGGGCAGGACTCCTCAGCTACATTTGTTAAGCCTACTTTTAAAAACTCCATTTATTATTTAGAAGGTGTCAGCCCAATAAGGAAATCTGACCTTGATCTACTGATTGGGCAAACATGAATAGGACTTCCTTATATCTATTAAAAAGTTTATTCACGTCAATTTCACACCGACTGGATTTTGTAAACCAAATAGCTGGCAAACTATGACTTTAAACACAATCAGTGAAAAAGAAATCTGACAATTCTTGGAAAAACATGTGGGAAATCATGTGTATGTGTAAACTCATGCCCGTGTCAACTTTCAAAGAGTAAAATGTAAGTATGGAAAGTACCTAAATACCCCCTAACAAAAGCAAAGTAAATTTACAGACCTGGATTAGATCCCCAGATTTTGTGCTTAATCTTCAAGTTGGGATGTTCCATCAGTACGGGGAAATTATATGTATTTTAAAGTACTTTTTAAATACCAGAGTATATGTGTAACAGCAAAAAATAAATCAATAAACATTGCAGAAACATATAAAGAAAATAAATCACTTATAATTACACCACTGTCAACACCACGTCCCAGACTTTTTTCTTGGCATACATGCATATATAAACAATTTGAGTTTCTCAAATATAGGGTTGCACCACATGGACTGTTTTGCAACCTGCTTTGTTTTGTTTTATTTTTCCATCCAATAATAAATTTGAATAGGACAATGTTCAAAAATTAATAAATATAGCTTTATATCATCAATTCTCCCCTAACTGATTTAACCAATCTTTCATTGAAGGACAAGTAAGTTTCCTTCAACCTTGTGGTTTTATGAACAATATTGAATTGAATATCCTTGTACATACGAGTATTTGTCAAATTAGTCCTTTCAGATAAATTCCTAGAAGTAGAAATACTATGTCAAAGGATGTGGCTTTTGATACATATTGCCTAACTGCCTTCCAGAAGGCTCATGCCAGTTGATACTCCCACCAGGCTTCTCCACATCCTGACCTTCCCTGGCAATGAGAATTCTTTTCAAATCATTGCCAATCTGATAGACAAAACAAATGGTAACTTCAGCCTGCTTTCATTTGATTTTCTTTTCATAAGTACATTGATATATAGAGGCAGTAAGTCAGTGTCTACTGAAGAGCAAGCGCTTTGGAGGCAAACAGTTTTGAGTTACAAAAGCCCTGCTAAATGTGTGACCTAGGACAAGCTGCCTCAACTCACTAAATCGTGTACTCCTCATTGCAAAGTGTAAATAATTACACCTGTCTCAGTATTTTCTTAAGTATTATGTGCCCAGTCCCTGGTGCACAATAAACACTCAGTAAATGGTAGCGGCTGGTTGTAGCTGCTGCAGTAGCTATAGAAGTTGTAGTAGTCCTAATTGTTGTCTGAGTACTGGTAGAATACTGGCAGCCATTTGTATTTCTTCTCTTGCAAACTGCCTTTTCATATAATTGGTCTTTTTTTGTGCTGGAGAATTCATCTTTTGTTTATTAATCTGTAAGAGCTTGTTATAAATTATGGGTAATAACTCTTTGGCTGCTATTATATATGATGCCAACATTTTTCCCGTGTTGGCATTCATTTTTAACTTTATTATGGTGTTCTTTGTTGTATAGAAGTTAATTTTTACATAGTTTAATCTCTCTTTTCCTTTTCTTCTTTATTTTTTAATTCTTTAGTTTCTACCATTGGTGTAACGCTTACGAAGATCTCCACTATCACAAGACTATAAATAAAGACTGGGTATATAGTTTATTCTATTACTTTTATAGATTCTTTAATTTTTTAACAGTAAAATCTCTATAAATCATTGGGAATTCCCTGGCAGTCTAGTGGTTAGGACTCTGCACTTTCACTGCTGAGGACCTGGGTTCAATCCCTGGTTGGGGAACTAAGATCCCGCAAGCTGTGTGGCGCAGCCAAAAAAAAAACATTAATTTTGCTATAAAGTAGGGATTTAACTTTATTTCTTTTTCTCTTAAATGACTAGTATGTAATCCCAACACCCTTCAGAAGTCCTTTCATCTCTGATTTGAAATGTGCCAACTTTATGTTAAAAAGTTGATAATTCCTTCCCTGAGATTCTGAAATCATAAAGCTCTTGAAAACAAAGAACTTTCTGTTTGTGTTTTCTGAAGTTTGGTGCCAAAATTATGTGGTAGCAAAGCCTTACCTGAGGTAATGTTGATGCTATTTCTGGCCTTTATTTATTCCATTTAGTGTCACTATTAATCAGTTTTGCTGTGGAAACAAACACAAATTTGACTATGAGATGTTGTTAAAAACCCTAAATTCTGAAACATGTTTGGCCCCAAATGTTTCAAATAAAGGATTGTAGATTTGTACCAGGTTTCCATATGTATACTCAAGTCTGTTTTTATTTAGACTAATTCTAAATTCTCTTTTATTCTGTTAACATGATAAATTACATGGCTTTCAAACGCTAAACTGACCTTGAGTTTCTGAGATAAACTGCATTTGGTAATGATGTATTATCTTTTTTCTATTCTGCTAGATTCAACTTGTTAATATTTTGTTAAGGATTTTTACATCTATGTTAATGAAGTCCATATTTTTTCCTTATAATGTCTTCATCAAGTTTTGGAATCCAGGTTATACTGGCTTCTATCTTATATGCTATTTTGTTTTTATTTACTATATTTTACAACGTCTTAATATGTGATGAGATAAACTCTCCCCTGTTTTTCATTCTTCATTAGTCTCAGACAATATTATTCTGGACTTATCAAGTTCCACAGAATAATCATCCCATTGCAAGTTCTATTGGAATAGCATTAAGTTTTAGACTAATGTGGACAAAAATGATATTGATACATTTACTATAATAACTCTTCTCACCAACATACATGATATGTTTATTTATTCAAGTGTTCTTTTATATGCCTCAGCTAAGTTTGGAAGTCTTTTTCTCATAAATTCTGCCCAATTCTTATTAAGTTTATTTCTATGTATTTTATAATCACCTTTATTTTTCAGCTCTACTCATATCTATGCTACTGTGTTTCATTAGTCTGAGTACCAACTGAGGATAACCAATATAATTTCTGATAAAATTCTGTCCTTGGACAGGATGGAGTACCATGTGGAATAAAGGGGCTGAACATTATTATTTCATTTATTTAACAAACATTTAGTGAACACATAATATGACCTAGCACTGAGAATTAAAACAGTGATAAGATATACACTATCCCTATCTTCAAGGGTTCACAGTCTAGGGAGATAAGAAAGCAAACAGACAAGCATAACACAGCATCATAAGTTCTGTGTTAGAGGCAAGCCCATGAGAACAACACAAAGTCCTCCTCCAGGAATACAGAGTATTGTCAGGAAAAGCTTCGTAAAGAGCTGACGCCAACCCCTAAGGTGGGTCCCAGTTTCTCCCCTGAACATGCCTGGCAAGGAGGAGGCACATCTAGAAGCTGCATTCAGTACTTCAGACCTAATGCCTGCCATTAATACAGAGCTGGGTGTGCCCTGTCTTCCACATCAGGACACGTCAGCAAACCCCGTCCACGTGCGGGCTTCTCCCACTGGCTCAGTCCTCCTGGCAGCCCATCGCTGAGTTGGGGGCTGGGCACAGTGGGTAAAGGAACCACACTTCCCATACCTCCCTCCTCAATAACCTCAGGAGACGGCCATCAGTGTCAGGTTGAGTCATTCAGCATTAGTTACTAACAGGCCTGGCTCTAGACTCCTCACTGCTATCACTTACTTCTACACAGGGACATTATGTTCTGGGAGAAAACGGTTCCGTTTCACACCTAAAATGGTGCCAAAGCAAATGAAAGCAAAACTGCTGCGTGTCTCCTGGAGAGGGATGGGTTCTGGTACCCAAACAAGCAGACCTAGGAAAGCTGGGGGATCCGCTGCTTGGAGGACTATCTACCTGTCCTCCTGATTCAGTATGAGCTGAGGAATCATCCCACAACTACAGAGCCCTCTGCAGAGTGACCACAGGAAGCTATGTGTGGACAAAGGGAGCAAGAACACACAGTCACTTGGGTTATCCTGAAGAGACCCCAGGGATCTGTCCAGTTATTCAAAAGCACATCTGGAAAGAATTCACCTGCCTTGAATCCTGCTTGCTCAACAGCAAAGTGAGTGAAAGCGCCACGAAATGCTCAATCATAGTGATCTTTACAGTTGCTGAGGCTGAAAGTTTTCCCACCTGAGCATCTTAAATGAGACAAATTGCATAATAGGATAATAAGAGTTGTTGCTGAAAGATGCAATCACAAAATAAAAGGACCTTTCAAAATCTGAGTATGGTTGGTAATTATCCAGGAATGGAATATAAAGAAGAGCAATTCCAAGGTTCCTGCTTCTTCATGTTATCATGAAACTGAGATGGCCAAATGCCAAAGATTACTCTTTCAGTTACAACAGACCTTCCTCTGTCTTTGGCAACAATTCTGTTCCTTTCTGTTAACTACTCTGCTGTAGGTCACTCACTGTCTTATCAGTCTAATCTCAAATGCCACAATTCACAAAGTTGCTACTTGTTCTTTCCTGCTATGAAAACTAAACTTCTACCTGGTAAGATGCACAGCATTAAAGAATGGGGAAAAACAATAACTTGTAGTTCTTTATTGTCATGGCATGTATTTGTTTATCTGAATAAGATTTTTGCCTGATAAGAGAGGTACCCCTCCAAAAAAGAGTACTAGTAAAGCTTGGTTCACTAATACAAAAAGTAAGAGCTGAGAAAAATCAACTATGTAGTTAAATGTAAAAATACATTGTTCCAAATAAATAATACACGGTCTCAAATGAATAAGCCCAAAAAGTTGAGAGAGTCATCAAATAGCTAAACTATTTACTTGTTGCCAGTTCAAGAACATTAGCCGCAAAAACAATTAGAGCTGCAGATTTTGCAAACATTCAGATTAACTCAGTAGGAGAGTCACAGGTCTTGGAGTCAGCCTTGGGTTTAAATAACACCATGATGTATTAGCTTTCAAACCCTGGAAAAGTTCATCTCTCTGAGCTTCCTTCCCTGCAAAATGCGGGAAATACCTTCCTCATAGAGAGAGGTTTTTGAGGATTAAGAGAGAGGTATATATAATGTATAGACAGAGGAAGCATTCCACAACTAGCTAGTTTCCTATCAAATTCTCTGCCCTCTAAATGGTCAAAGTAAATGTCCCCAGCTTCTCAACCCACAATGGACCCTATTTCATATATCAAATTCTTTCCATTATTACACACCAACCTCATTTTGCCTTACAACACTCCATAGGTCAATTCTCCTCTTCAGCAAAACTTGATTTTCTTATATATTTCCAACCTTTCATTTCCTTGCTCTCACAAATACCAACGCACCACTGCCACCACCATCATTTCCCAAAGTAGTTCACGAGGGATTTTGCTAGGAGCAATGGGGCAGGAAAGGAGGCAGGCGGTGGGGGGGACTTGAGTCTTTAAAGGAGGTAGTGGAATCTGGTTCAATTTTTATTTTTTTAATCAATCAAAAATATTTTTTTCCTTCCAAGCAGAACTGTTTGAGAATGTGCAACTGCATATCCAAGGAGTATGTATAGCAGCTGGTGACAATCAGATACTCACTCAGCTGAACAATGCCAGTAATCATGATGGCTTAAAATTGTTTTATTCTTACACATATATTATTCCACTCGTACTCATAATGGGCCACTGGTTTAAAGAGAGAAACACAGGGAACACTGATAGGGAAATTCAACAAATTAATGGGGAGACAAACGTAAAAACTATACGGCTGTTCCTTACTGTACACGTTACATTCACCTACTCAAAATTCTTTTGTAGAAAGACAAAATGTCTAAACCTACATTAAAAAGATCCAAGATAGTGACAATTATATCCAACGTGCCCTATCATCTGGGGGGAATATGCTCTCCTTGCTAATGAAGTTAGTGAAGTAGAAGGGGCAAAGGGAGAAGTCTTAGTCCTATCCTACAAGTTCAAAGGCATGAACTTCTCTGGTCCTCAGTTTTCTCATCTCTAAAAAGGAAGTGTTGGGTAAAACTCAACCTAGGCAAAAATCATCAGTGGCCACTGGATGATCTTCCCTCTTGACTCCGAAGCACCTGAATCAGATTTGGGAGTGGCGTGGCCATATGACTATTTTAGCCATTGAAACAAAAGAGGAAGTGTGCTGGCAATTTCTGAAAAGACTATTGCTTTTCCAGATAAAACTGACAGATGCATCAGGAGCTACTCCTTCCCCTACCTTCCAGCCTTACAGATGCACTGTTGGTAGTTGCAGCCATCTTGCTACCAGAAGGAAAACAAAAGCCAAGAGAAGAACAGAGACACTTGTCCTGATGCCTTTGAGCCAACGAACCAATGCCAGAAGCAGCTGACCTCCAGACTTCCTGTTACATGATTAAAATAAGTTTCTACTTATTTTGCCATTGTCAGTTTGGTGGATTTTGTTTGTTTGCTTGACTTGTTGGCAAGCACATTCCCAACCAATGCACTGCTCACCAGATTCACCAGGCTTAGAGAACCAAACGGTTGTCTGTAACCAAGAATGCAAAGCTCCTCAAAGCTCCTCAAAAACATTCATATGAAAGTTTAAAGGAAAAGGAAACAAAGAGTGAAGTAAATTTTGTTTTCTTCTCCTGCCCACAGAATCCATCTATTTTATATTTCTGTAAAAACCAGCCCTCTGCCTGATTTTATTTCAGGATCAGAATCTCAGGATTGCAAGGGAAATTCATTTTAAACACCTGAGCTCTCTCCAAATAACCTATTAAGCAGCTATCTAGCCTCTGCCTGAATTATGCATAATGATGAGGGATTCACTACCTCTAGAAAGAGCCCATAACCATATTTGGACAACGGTTTTAGAAAGGTGTTTCTTGTATTACCCTGACATTTCTAGCCATTTGTCTTCCTTCCACCTTCTGAGAAATACACAACAGAGAGAAATTTATGAATGAGAGCCATCCAAATGGTGTTAGGTAGCTGCACACTGATGTTTACCAATTCCTTCACCTTTCCTCCTGGGAGAGGCAACAGGTTTAAGGCAGCACCATCCAACAATGCAAGCCACACACACAATTTTAAATTTTCTAGTGACCTAAGCAGCCACATTTTAAAAAAGAAAAATGAGGTGCAATTAATCTTAATAATATTTTTTAGGTAGCCCAATTTATCAAAAATATTATCACTTCAACAGATACTCAAAATAAAGTAAATAATTATGAAATATTTTACACTTTTTTTTGGTACTAAGTCTTTGAAATCCAGAATGCATTTTCCACTGCAGGACATATCCGTTTGAAGCAGTCACAGTTTCACTCTTCTAAAGCCACACATGGGAGGCTGCCATACAGGACAACACAGGTCTAATGGAAGAACGTGCTGTTTTCTGTACATGGACAACATGCACTGTTTGGTTACTCAGATAAACTGGCAAAATATCACAATGCCGAGTTTCTTAACCTAGAGTACTGCACAGGTCTCTTTTAAAGGAGTGGGGAGGGAAATTAAATCTCATGGATCTCTGAGACTATGTCCTTTAACTTCCAAGGCTCAATGTTCCCCAACTGAGAAACTGTCTTCAAAAGTGGCTTTTTTTTCCAGCTAATCCTCAAAATAAAAACATACAAAAAAGACTCTATGGCGTATAGAATTTGAGGAGCTCTAAGATCCCAGTTTGAAAACACCCTTGGAACAGAATCAGGGGGTCTTTATTCTCATTTTGATTCTGCCACCAAACTAAGTGGTGACCTGAAAAAAAAAACAATTTATTTTTCTAGGTCTCTTTTCTCTAAGGGTGCCCCACTTTCCCACTAAGCAACACTGTTCGAAGCATTCACAAACCATCCTTTCAATAATCCATTCTAGAACTCTACCCACAAATAGCATAAGGCTCCCTCTCAGTCTGTGGGGGTTTTTTTGGTTTGTTTTGTTTGTTTTGTTTTTGTTTTTTAATTTTTATTGGAGTATGGTTGCTTTACAATGTTGTGTTAGCCTCCACTGCACAACAAAATGAATCAGCCATACACATACAGACATCCCCTCCCATTTAGGTTACCACAGTGTATTAGGTAGGGTTCCCTGTGCTATGCAGTATGTTCCCATCAGTTGTCTATTTTATACATAGTATCAATAACGTCTATGTGTCAATCCCAGTCTCCCAATTCCTCCCACCCCTCAGTGTATGGTTTTTGAACCCATATTCCTCACTATTGAAACTCAGGACTGTATTTACCTTCATTCCTAATTGTGATATTTCTCCACTCTTCAAAATTCCATAAAAATAAAACAATAATTAATTATCCCCAAGTTCTTTCAGTGTCCTGGAATACAATTCTTCTGGATCAAAAATCTTACACTCATTTTGAACAACTAAAAAGTCTCTTCGCAACGGGAGAGACCACAACAGTTTGAGGCCGGCGTACCACAAAAAAAAAAAAAAAAAAAAAAAAAAAAAAATCTTACACTCATTTTGAACAACTAAAAAGTCTCTTACAATCCACTCAACTTTCTCAAGCTTTAATTTCATGTTACCATGGATTTTACTAGCCTGTTCAGGATGACCATTCCGCCTTTCATTTATTCATTTTACAGGTACGTATTGAAGATCTACTGTATATGCCAACAGAATGGGAATACAAATGGGACACGAACAAGACAGGCAAAACCAGTCCCCGCTTGCAAAGAGCTGACAATCTAGTGCTGGGTGAAAGATAATAAACAAGCAAATAAGTGAGCAGGTAGTAAAGAGTGATATAATAATACAGCTCACACTTGAGAGCATATCATGTGCCAGACAGCCTTCTAAATATTAACTAATTGAATCCTCATAACAGCTTTATGAAGTATGTTCTGTTATTATCAACCCCGTTTTTATACACATGAAAACTGAGAAACGGGTTCAGCTCTAGAAAGAAGAGAACAGAGAAACTGTGAGGGAGAATGCCTGGTGCACTACTATAGTCTGGGAGTCATGACAGGTCTCTCTGAGGTCATCTGGAGCCAGCCACACAGGGATCTAGAGGAACAGTGTTCCAGAGAGAGGGAACAGCAAGTATAAAGGACCCAAGATGGGATGAACCTGGCAGGATAAACCTGGGGGGCTCCAGGAACAGAAAAAAACAAAATGTGACTAAAACATAAAGATGGGGGAAGAGTCATAGGAGGGGAAGTTGAAGAGGTGGGAACAGGAGCCAATTTATGATGAGTCTGTATTTTATTACACGTACAATGGAAACCCACTGGGGTGTTTTAAGCAGGAGAATGACATGATCTGACTTACATTTTTTTAAAGCTCTCTGGCTGCTATGTGGGAAGAACAGAATCAAAGAAACCAGTTAGGGCAGAGAAGATGGAGGCCAAACAGCAGCTGAGTAATTCAAGTTTCCTTCTGCCATCTGTTCACATTATAATATCAGCCGAGAGCAACTGGCTTGTTTCCTTTTGCTTTATGGCCTGCGCTTACCTGTCCTGCTGCTGGAGTCACCTGCTCTAAGTTACACTGAGAACCAGAGAAGAGTTCAGGACCACCCTTCAGATCTCTTGGCTTGTGATTCCAACTTCCACACAGATGAAGGGAACATGTACAACACAATATAAATGGCAAGCAGAGCAAAAAACAAGGTCAACACAGTCAATGATCGTCTTCAGCTGCTACTCAATTATGCCCAAAATGTTCACAGCACTTCTCTCTAGAAACCATTCAAAATTCAAAGCCAAAGGGTTCAAATAATACTCAAAGGCCTGAAACTTTACTAAAAATGTTCTACTTCTCATTGAAAAGATAATATTAATGAATATCTAAGCATGCTGATGTATATAGTCTGTAAACACTGCCATTAATAATTCCTCCCATCACTGAATGTGCATGATCCCCACTCCATCGAGAGGTGACATTTACTTCCCCTCCCTCTGAATTTGTGACTCATTTTGAGCAACAGAATGTGGTGAAAGTGATGCTGTGCCAGGTCCAGATCTAGGCCTCAAGAGAAGTGACAACCTCCATTTTGACATGCTTGGAATCCAGCCACCGTGCTCTAAGGAGGCTGGTCTAGATACCAGAGGAAATGAGGCCTTATTGAGGAGAGCAAATTTGTTCCTGTCTACAGCTAATACAAGACATGTGAGTAAAGGTGCCTTGAACATTCTAGTCGCAGCCAAGCTCCAAACCCAAAAGCATATGCTATATTGATGACACTATAGCCAATGCCACATGGAGCAAAACAACCACCCAGCTGAGCCTGGCCAACCCACAAAATTGTGAGAAATAATAAACTGTTACTGTTTGAAGCCACTACATTTTAGGGTGGTATGTCATGCAGCAAGAGATAACTGAAATAAAATGTGTAAGTTGTTGATTCTACAGACCCTTTGCAAATCATGAATGCAATATGAGGAAGCTAAACAGATCAAATCGACCAGGAAAATCCATGGATGAAGATACTTCATTATTGTTTTGTTTCCTTGGGAAATTAGCATTGCCTCTTCTGACTTCTAGGCATACGCATTTGTTTTACATTAGAAGCTGAAGTACACTCATTGCTCATATTTAATTAAATTTAACACATTTTTATTAAGAATCTCTTATGGGGCTTCCCTCGTGGCGCAGTGGTTAAGAATCCGCCTGCCAATGCAGGGGACACGGGTTCGAGCCCTGGTCTGGGAGGATCCCACATGCGGCGGAGCAACTAAGCCCCTGCACCACAACTGCTGAGCCTGAGCTCTGGAGCCCACGAGCCACAAGTGCTGAGCCCACGTGCCACAACTACTGAGGCCCGCATGCCTAGAGCCTGTGCTCTGCAACAGGAGAAGCCACCTCAATGAGAAGCCTGTGCACGCACCTAAGAGTAGCCCCCACTCGCCGCAACTAGAGAGAAAGCCCGCGTGCAGCAACAAAGACCCAACGCAGCCGAAAATAAAAAATAAAAAATAAAAAAAGAATCTCTCATGTACTGTATAGGTAAATAAAAGATGAATTAGACCCAGGCTCTGCCCTCTAAGAGTTTGAATTCAAATGAAAGAAATACACGTACACAAATACTTCCAGTTCATGCAGAATGTCCTTATGTGATAATCAAGTCACGTAAATATTAAGTACAATGGAGGAAATGGATCATTCATGTGGAATTTCAACATCACAACAAAACATGGGATATTTCAGATAGAAATATGAACAGGAGTAAAGACAAAGAAGTGGTATAGTACAGAGTATTTTTCAGGAATGGCAAGTTCTCCTACAACTGAGGCCGTGTATGACCCAGCAATTCTAGTCTGAATGAATCACTCCCTGTGTAAGCCCTAATTTAGTGCTTATCACATACAGCTAAGAAGAAGGTAGTTTGAAGGACCCAAGGTTATAAAACAATGACCCCTGATGTCAGGGTACTGAAACATAATTTATGAATGTACCACGTACACTTTCGTTTCTCTTTCACTCTACCTTGCAGGCAGCCAGCAACATCATCTGTTATTCACTTTGCTAAATCCTTCCCCTGTTTCAAGGTTCTACATTCACTTACTCATTTATTCATTCAACCATTTTTTATTGGGCACCAGTTATTTGCCGGGCACTCTTCTTGTTGCTGAGGATACAATAATGAACAAGGCAGACAATGGCCCTGCCTTCAGGGAGATAAATGGTGATGAAGGGTAGAAAGCAGACAGGGTAGGTAGTCAGGGAAGGCTTGAGGAGGGCACATCTGACCAGAGATCTGATTGCAGTGAGAAAAGAAGCCATGAGAATATCTGGGGAAAGAGCATTCCAGATAGAGAAACAAGCAAATGCAGAGGTCCTGAAATGTCTGCATATTCAAGGAAGGAGGCCAGTGAGCGAGGAAAAGAGAGGCAGAAAAGGAGCTGAGAGGAAGCAGGGACCCAGGTCACATAGGGACTTGCAGGTAATCGGTTTTATGTTTCATTGTGATGAGGAGCCTATCTCTTTATATCTTTTCCCAGACCCAACAGCCTCTACTGATCACTTCTCTTTCTTGTACACATTTCACCTGTACTTGTATTTGCCACTCAGTCTACGAATTTCTATTCATCTCTTACGCATCAGTCCTATTTTCTCAACTATGTCTCAAGGGCAAGAATTCTGTCATATTTGCCTCTGCATTCCCAGGGCCTGGCACCCAGTAGAGCTCAATAAATCTCTTTGGAAGGTGATAATGATGATGTAATCCCTTAGAGTCCCTTCCAGCTGTAAGATCTATGATTCCTTTGAACTCTTTCGACAAACTAGTTTGCACAATGACTCAGAGGACTGACATCTTTCTAGATACTATGAGATGAGATTACAGTCATGCCACTTTTAGGCACTACATGACTGGAATGGAGGACCTCAGAGTTTGTGTTTAATTGGTGCCCCCACTTGGAATGAGGGTACCAGTACATGAAACTACTTATTAGTATTTGTACTTTAAGCCACTTGAACCTTAGGAGAGGCATAAATTTAGATTAAATAAATGCTATCCTGATGTGATTCCATCATCAGCCATTAAACTTGGCCTCAAATTCTTTGCTTCTTCTCCCACTGAAAGGTGGAGGATAAGTCCCCTCACTTTGAGTCTGGGTCAGTCTTAGTGACTTACTCGACCAATAAAATGCAGGGAAAGTGGTATTCTGGGACTTACAGGGCTATGTCATAAGAAGCCTTGAGCCTTAAAGTTTCCACCCACACCTTTTGGGAATGCTCCCTCTAAAAACCCAGCTGCCATGTTGTGAGTAACCCAAGCACATGGAGAAGCACGTGGCAGTGTTCAAACTAACAGCTCCCAACTGAGCCCCCTGCCAAGGGCCAGCATCAACCGTCAGCCATCCTGGCCCAACGACCAGACATATGAGTGAAAAAGCCATCTGAAAAGCAGATCCTCCAGCTCCAACCACCTCAACTGACAGCACATGGATCAGAGACAAACCACCCAGCTGAGCCCTTCCTGAATCCCTAACCTTCAAAATAAAATGGTTGTTTGAACCTGCCAAGTTTTGGGGTAGTTTGTTAGATAGCAATCGTTTTTTTTTTAATTTAAAAAATCATCATAGAACATCACTGCTCACAGAGTGTCTCTCTCCCAATCGTTTTTTCAAATGACAGATACACACAGTCCAAGGTTTGTCCTGTATCCAACGGCTGCTCTGCTCAGAGATTTCATTCTTAGGACATGTGGAAGACAAATTAGGTGACTTTGAAGGAGTACGCTGAATCAATCTTACTAATAAGATTGCAGGCCAAAACAAAAGTCATCTGAAAGTTATCCAGTGCAAAAGCCATAGCATTCATTGGATTATACAGATCGCAGCATTACTACTGGGCAAATTATACACAGTTTCACTCAGTCACCCTGCAGGTAAGAAAACAGTTTACTACACTACCTAAAAAGCATGCGTGGGACTTAAAACAGAAATGAAATGTACAATTCTATCATAAAGATAAAAAGATTGGGAATTCCCTGGTGGTCCAGCAGTTAGGACTCCACGCTTCCACTGCAGGGAGTCCAGGTTCAATCCCTGGTCCAGGGAACTACGATCCCGAAAGCTGTGCAGTGCAGCCAAAAAATAATAATAAGATCCAACTGCTAAGCTATGATTGCACGCAATACTAAAAATCTCTGAAAATTATTCTCTGTCAGATGCTACCCAAATGGAAAACACTCAATTGCAAATGGTCCTCTCCTTTAAAACATCCTTTTGTTTGTACAATGAAGTTCTATTATGAAAGCAAAAGCTCCTCAAAATGGGCAGGCATTTTTACCTCCTTCAGTATGAATATCACTCCTCCCCAAAAGCAGTCATTTCAGACCGTGCAAGTGAGAGGTTCCTGGGAAAGCAGCCTGCTCATTTTATACCCCTCCAACTCCTCCCTCTCCCCCACTACCTTCTTCAAGTCATGTTTGGTTCACCAAAAAAATATAGAAACATTAAGAGGACCTGAGGAGGGGGGAGATGGTAACACAAAAAGAACAAATTTTGGTAATAAATGCTTTAAAGCATCAATTTTTCACGCAGACTATGACTTTGAAGTACATCTAATCATATTCTATCACTCACATTTTTCATAATATGATCACACTCCCTATGAGTACACCATTTTTTAAAAATCCACAATAGAAAATGACTTAACAAGAAAACACCCTATAAGCTAGGGGCATAACAATGTGAAAATGGCAAAATGCTTTTAAGAGAAAAATATCATCTTCCAGATTTACAAGTATATATTTGCTTGGAAATTAATTCATTAGCAGTAACAACAATAAAAACATAACAAAAGGAACCAAAAGATCAACATTTACATCACTGGAAGCTATATGGGTACATGTATTTTTCAAAAGAGAACTCCAGAATTTAATCAGAGAAGAGAAAGTGTATTAACCTCTGATAAGAATAGTCAGTGAAAGACTAACCATTTCTTTCACACAAAAACCATTCCTTCAGCAGCAGTAAATCACTAATTCAGCATAACACATGCCTAAAAACATATGTATTTATATTCCTTCACTACATTACATTTCTAAAACTGCTTAAATGGCACAAGTGGCTGGTAACACCATCAAAAGTAAATAGAGTGACAATTTGGTTATGTGGCTCTGACAATCAATAAAATGGAAGTTAAACAGGAATTTAAGAAATGAAGCAGAGGACATAAATTCTGTTCTTTCCATTTAAGTCAGAACATTAGCAGCTCCATGTCTTCCAGTTCTGGGAGCCATTTCTTACATGTTAAATTCAAAAGAAAAGGGATGTGTTCAACCTAAACTAAATAATGAAAGCAAGTCAGGCTAAATGCCAAACCACATGATACTAAGTTTCTTGCACCTTCTGTATGAAAACCTGCTCAATGGTCTTCTCTAATGCAAAAGCTCAGCTGATGGGGGGGAAGTGAATGGGGGGAATTTCAACTCTACCACTTCAAAGCAATAAGGTGGTCTGTCTGACATGTTCAGGCAAACAGGAACCTATCACCAGGGTACAGAGGACTTCTCTTTCCCATCTAAAATGGTCCTGCCTCCGAAAAAGACCTATTACTAACACACAGGCACACAAAAGGGAATCCATAGTACATAGGAATTTAATCACAATGTTCTCAGAGTCCTAAATATGGGAAAAAATTAATAATCTTAAACATCAAATTATTTCACTTAATTAATTTTTTTCAATTTCAACAACCTCTGTGATTACCTGGTGCTTTAAAGCACCTACTCAAAAAATAATTATTGATGCTTTCTATGGGGCAGGCACTGTCCTTGGCTCTGGGATGGAAGGTGAACCAAACAGTTACTGCAACCCCACTTCTCGAGGAGCTTACAGTCAAAGGAAGGGTAACTCACTAGTCAAGTAAAAACAAGTCCAGACTAAAAATCAAGTGCAGAGGTTAGTTTCAGATTATGTTAGATGCTATGGAGGAAATAAAGCAGGATGATGATATGATAGAAAGTGACTTGGGAGGTGTCTAATTTGGACTGACACCTAAATAAGTGTCCAGAAGGGGCTAGTTATCACAGCAAAACTAGGAGCTAGGCATACCCGATGGAGGGAAGAGATAGAACAAAGCCCACAAGGAGGACTACGGTGGCGAACTGGACAGACAACGGAGGACTGCGAGGCTGTAGCACAGTGATAAGGCAGGAGAACGTCAATGGGATGGGAGCAGCCCACCGCAGTGGCCTCGTGGCTCTGGGCAGGAGCTCCAATCGGATTCTCGGGGCAGTGGGAAGCCACTGGAGGAGGATTTACGCAGAGGAACAACATAATCTGGTTTGTATTTTTAAAACATGGTTGTGGCTGCTGAATGGAAAATGGATTGTACAGGGAGTCCATGTGAGGCTACTGCAGTCATCCAGGCAAGGGAAGGAGACTAGCAGACAGATGTGGGGGATATTTTAGAAGCCCTGCTCATGGGACAGACGCTGGGGAGGACAGTTGGGTCAGCCCAAGATGAAAGAAGGATGAGTTCTACGTGCCTGGCTGGAACCACGGGAAATCAAGATTTCTGTTTGGTATAGCTCCCTCATTTCTTCTCCAGTTGGAGAGATGGAATTAGAACCTGACCTACTTCCTAATCCAGAAGTCTTTTTTTTTTTTTTTTTAAATAAATTTATTTATTTATTTTTGTCTGTGTTGGGTCTTCATTTCTGTGAGAGGGCTTTCTCTAGTTGTGGCAAGCGGGGGCCATTCTTCATCGCAGTGCGCGGGCCTCTCACTATCTCGGCCTCTCTTGTTGCGGAGCACAGGCTCCAGACGCGCAGGCTCAGTAGTTGTGGCTCATGGGCCCAGTTGCTCCGCGGCATGTGGGATCTTCCCAGACTAGGGCTCGAACCCGTGTCCCCTGCATTGGCAGGCAGATTCTCAACCACTGCGCCACCAGGGAAGCCCCCAGAAGTCTTTTAATTAAGAGTGTTAAATTCAGATTTCCAAATTAATAATTTCCAGTTTCGCTATTTTGCTACTATTACTTATTTACACAAAGGCTCAAAATAATTTCAAGATAAGTGTGCATTAAAAACCAAAAGCATACACGAATCTACACGTGACATAATTTCATAGAGCTGCACACACACACGCAGAGTACACGTAAAAACTATCCCAATAATGTATTTAATAGTATTAAATCAATGTCAGTCTCCTGGTTTTGGCAGTGGACTATGGTTATGTAAGATATTTTCATTGTGGGGTGGGAGGGGAATGGGGACTGAGTGTAGGGTACCTGGGAACTGTTTTACTGCACTTGTCTTAAATTATTTCAAAGTAAAATGTTTTTTCTTTTTAAAATCTTGTCTAAGGACACAGAACTAGTAGGAAACAGGAAACATCTGAGCCTAGATCACCTGATTTCTAGTCCTTTTGATTATATTCTCAATTACTCAAAAAGTTCTTTTTTTTAATTAAACTATAGTTGATTTACAATACTGTGTTAGTTTCAGGTGTACAGCTTCAGATTCTTTTCCATTGTAAGTTATTACAATATATTGAATATAGTTCCATGTGCTATACAGTAAATCCTTATTGTTTCAAATGCTCTTTAAATTAAAAGGATCTTATATGGAAAAAAAAGCAATACCTAATTGGCACCTCTTTCCTTCATGGCACCTGTTTTCTTACTTTTGTAGGGGAGGAAAAAGTTTTCCTTCTTCCTTTCTAGGTTCTTTGGCTGGTCTAATAATTATATTGACCTAAGACAGATTAGCAGCAGAAAAAGAAATTTAATTTTACATGTACTGGAGCCCCATAAAAATATGAGACCCAAGGGTGAGCAGGGAGATTGAGCCTTATATAGATTCCTGAGCTAAAGAATGGGCTAGGAGTCTGGGGCTTCAAAGGGGAAGAGAGTAATTCTCAGGACAATAAGAAGACCAGATGTTTCATAAATAGATATTTGCCCTGCCAAACAGATAAGGTCATTCAGATAAAAAGCTATCTCTGCTAATAGCTCTCTTTCTGGGCCAGACCCCCTGTCTAAATTCTTGTGGATAGTTAAGGGAGAGGTAAAAGTTCTTCAGTCCGCTGGGCCTTGATTCCCTTCAGCTCAAAATAATCCACATGCCAAAGTAGCACATCTGGGGGCAGCCTATTCTGCTCCCCTTCACCTTCTAAAGAGAAACTGCTGTTTTGTCCTGGGCGGTTTTCACTTCTGCCCTCAAGAACACAGCATGCGGTCAGCAACCTTGGAGCCAAGATCTGCATTTGGCTGGCTGTGGGAGTCTGTAGCAGGTGTGAAACACTGTTGTAAAACAATTAAAATGTCTATGCTTTCCTTTCCTGAGTGAGTTGAACAAAACAATGTAAATGGTTTAAGCCTTTTGTGGAATGAATCAGAATGGAGTTTACCAAATCTGAATGGCGCAGAGTGCGGAAAAACCAGTGACCTCGGAGTGGGAGATTTTATCCTATTTGTCCAGGACCACTGCTCTCATGGCCCTGCAGAGAACCATCAATAATGCCAAAGACCAACAGCTGCATTCCCATTTGCAGGCCACCACAGCACCTATACGGTGTGCTGGGCTGAAAAGGGCTGTGGGGTTTTTGTTTGCTTGTTTGTTTCGTAGAGTGTACAGAAAGGGTGGAAGGAACAGTGGGACAGTGTGAACCATGCTCTAAGAAGCCTGGAGGCAAGAAGACGGGGAAAAGGAGTCAAAGAACAGGTGGAGACATTTCTCTCTCACAAGGGAAACTGCAGAGTCATGTCAGGTAGAGCCACAGTCGGATGCCACCTCAAATGTGGGATTTTCAGTCCCCCATCAAAGCCTATCACTATCAGGACCTAGCAGCAGAACCAACCTGAAGCCAACTCTGGAAGGATTTTCTTAGTTACGATGAGTGATGCAATGCAAGTCTCTAATCTCAACTAAAATCTGGGGAAATCTGGAAGATACGGGGCAGTTACTGAAGTCAGCCCTGGAAGGTGGGAGCTGGGAGAGTTCTCTCTCCCTAGGCCAGTTTCCTCACACTCCAGGCTCACTCCACTACCCTATCAAGCTCAAATCCAGTCCTTAGAAAACAAGATCATCCACCAACGCATCTTCTCTCTCTTAACCTGTCTCGCTTTTTAAAAAAATATATCAATTCTTCCTTTGAACCAAACAATCTATGTGTTGTCCTTCCCCTCACAGAACCCACTCATTCAAGAACCTACTTTGTAAAGAGGGCAGGTATATAACTCAGAAAACAAAAATGACATGAATGAGAAGACTAAAGGCAGGAGGAGGAGCTGGATTTATTGGGAAAAATTCGTTCCATTTGCAACATGATGGGTTTAATGATCCAGCAAGGCACCCTGAGAAGATGTCTAGGAGAAAATACTCAGCACCTACTCTGTCTGGACTGGCTTCTTCCCGGGTAAGCAATGACTACATTCCATAAAACCCAGTGTCACCCTAGAAGCACTTCCTACTTTATCCTCCCCACCCCACTGAGACCACGCCTTCGTGTTGCATGCTCTGGTGGACCTCCATCCATTGGTCTTTCTTTGTAGGCTGCTGTTAAATGTTCAGAATTTCACATACATGTCACCCCTCTCTTGTGGTAGCGATTACAGACTCCTTGTTCTACCTTCTATTTCTGATGAAATCCTCTGATGCCTTTTGGAGCCCACAGCACTCTGTGAACACTCAAAATGTATTGTTAACAAATGCCTTAAAGGGTTGAGAAACCCAATACAGCCACACTTCTGAATAATAGACAGAAATAGCACAATGGCTATCTGGAGAATGAAGGGGAAGAAATTCTTACCCTTGCTTGGCATTACTTGTCAGGAGGTTTGAGTGTCAGTGATAATTTCCTTTAAAAGACATGAAAACAAAGACAAGGTGGGGGGTTGTAAAAGGAAATAGCAAAATACCTAATGGATGGAAACAAAAGGCAAATGCTCATGACTGCTAATCTTGCTCAACTCTTTTTGTGGTTAGTACTTAAATGCTAACATTATCTCATCACCCTAATACTTAAAAATCTTGAGACTAAACCATGAGTGAGTATACAGGATAAGCTGAAATTAAATCCTGGTGTGAATGTGCAGAGTACAAAGGAGTTTTATCTGTTTGGTTTACCTAATTCTTCTTCTCTTATGTACAATTTTAGAAATGAAAGAAAAGGTTCAATGGCCCTGGTATGACAAATCTCTTCTGGCAAAATTTTAGTCACAAGAAATGGCAAAGATAATGACATACTTTCACAGGAAAAGTCTGCCCTGAAGAAAGGCCTCTCCGGTTTTGACTCTCAAAACAATTTTAGAACTAAGTATTAGCTTTAATCCAGCTCTCTGGTAAGCACCAAGAAAAGAAAGGTAAACAAAGCTGATTGCTGTCAGTGCAAGGTTATTTTCTGGCCCTTCTCACTCTTTATACGAAGAATGGGCAGACTTCATCTGTAAAGGCCCAGAGTAAATATTTTTTAGCCTTTGCGGGCCACAGGGTCTCTACTGCAGCTACCCAGCTTTGCTGGCACGGCGTGAAAGCAGCCACAGACAACAGATAAACAAACAAGCGCGGCTGCCTTCCAAGCAAACTTTATTTATAGACACTAAATCTGAATTTCATATAATTTTCACAGGTCATGAAATATTCTTTTGTTTCGTTTTTTTTTGTGTGTGTGTGTGGTATGCGGGCCTCCCTCTGTTGTGGCCTCTCCCGTTGCGGAGCACAGGCTCCGGACGCGCAGGCTCAGCGGCCATAGCTCACGGGCCCAGCCACTCCGCGGCATGTGGGATCCTCCCAGACCGGGGCGCGAACCCAGTTCCCCTGCATCGGCAGGCGGACGCGCAACCACTGCGCCACCAGGGAAGCCCCTTGTTTCGTTTTTGTTTCTTTAAAAATAGAAAGACCATGCTTAGCTCACAGGCCATGCTACAACAAGTAGTAGACTGAATTTGGCTCACAAGGATTTGGCCACAGTTTGCCAACCCCTGCTTTACAGCAAAGGTAAGTAGCAACGAAAAGTCAAAATGAGCTTGGAAACTGTTCAGCCTATGTCTCAAAGGAGAAGGCCATTGGAGAAGGAAAGAAGTAAGGAACAGAAGGCGAATGAAACAGGAAGAAGGGATGCCCGTGAGAGATTACAAGACTGCAGCCTGAGGGAGAGGAACCCAAGCAAAGGAGGTGACAGCTGGGGGGTGGGGGAGTATTTGGGGAAGGGAGAACGGAAGAAAGAAGCAGGAGGCCAAAACTCTAGGGCACTTGTGGGAAATGAAGGGGTAAAAGGGAAGTCAGCTAGTAACCAGCCGGGGGGATGGGCTATAGATTAAACTGTAAGAAAGCCGAACTGCAGATTAATGAAGGAGCCCAGAACTGAAGAACCAAGGCTACTTACTATGTGCACAAAACTATTCTCTTAGCAGGCAAGGAGTCGTGTTGTTAGAAGTCTCCTGTGATATGTGCATGTTGGAGGGGGTGACTTTCATTTTGCTTTTACTTTGTACAGTGTTCCTAGGAATATCAGTTCAAAGGGGCCAATCCTGAAAGCCTCAAATCTTCAGTCTTTGAATTCCCCTCATCTTTAAAATGATTTGGTCCTGGGCAGAGCTGGGCTTCAAGGGTTCTGACTGCTGTACCCACTCCTATACTTAACCTGTACCTCCACAAGTGAAATTTTCAGCAATAAGGAAGTTAAGGAACACCACCCCCCATGTGAGATTTCATTATTACAACAGTGACTAATAATGCTGATAAAATGAATTAATACCCTGACAGACAGTTCAGAACTTATGCTACACAGAGACCAGAACAAACTCTGTTTCAAGTTTGGTAAAATGAATGGCTAATGGCTGGTATTCAGCAAACACTAAATAGAAACCACTAAGAAATGCCAAAGAATCACTCTCATGGAGGGTCAAGAACTAAAGAGTTATTATCTGCTGCCTATCCAGGATGAGCTGAAAAATAAGATAAAGTTTTTCAAAAAGCAATAATAGTGTTATGGGCTGAACGGCCTCTCCAAAATTCATACGTTGAAACCCTAACCCCTAATACCTAAGACTGTGATTGTACTTGGAGTCTTTACAGACGTAACTGAGTTAAAACAAGGCCATTGGGGTGGCCCTAATCCAACCTGCCTGGTACCCTGATAAGAGAGGAAATGAGGACACACGGAGAGACACCAGGATGCACACACAGGGGGATGACGACGTGAAGAGGCAGCAGGAGGGCAGTCATCTACAAGCCAAGGGGGCCTCAGAAGAAAACAAACCTGCTGACAATTTGATCTTGGACTTCCGGCCTGCAGAACTATGAGAAAATAAATTTCTGTTGTTTAAGCCACATAGCCTGGGTATTTTATTATGGCAGCCCTAGCAAACTAATATAAATAGTTATGGTACTTAGTTAGAGATTAAGAGGGAAGTGAGGGGAGCAAATAAGGCTACCACAGATCACTCATTCAACCAACGTTTATTGGTCCCACTAGGTATCTGGCAACATGTTAGGTTCTGAGTCTATAAGGTTGTAAAACTAAGTTCTTGCCCTCACCAAACTCATAGTATGCTTGAGGACAAAACTCTAACATAGTATGGATGTGCCATAACAGAAATATGCCCCAAGCCCTCTGGAAACACAGAAGAGGAGTTTCTCAGCTAGCCATGAAGGGGTCATGCAAAGCTTCAAGAAAGAAGTGATGTCTGGAATAAGTGCTTTAAAAAAAAATAAAATAAAATAACAATAAAAAAATCCCACTTTTAGGACTTCTCTGGCTGTCCAGTGGTTAAGACTCCACGCTTCCACTGCAGGGGGCACAGGTTCAATCCCTGGTTGGGGAACTCAAAAAAAAAAAAAAAGCCCATATATAGGAATATATTTTTGAATTGGAGAAAAATAAGTATCACTGAGGAGGAGGAAGTTTGATGTGTGAAATGAGGGGTCATATTTTGGCCATGTTGAGCTAAGGTACCGAGGACTGGAGTGCAGCTATCTATTTGGGCTGGAGACAGAGATTTAGAAGCAGTTCTTACTGAAGTGGTCATCAAGCCATGAGTACAGATGGGCTTTGCCCAAGAAGAATGGTGCCAGTGAGAGGAGAAGAAGGATGTGACAGAACTCAGGAGAAGACAAGCATTTAAGAGGCAAGCAGACTAAGAAGTTAAGAAATAGTAGATGGAGAGGCAGGAGGAAAAACACGACCAACGAAGGAGGCAACATCAAGAATGAGAGAGTGGCCCCCAACGTCAGATGCTGCCAAGACAGCAAGTGGCAACCTGAAAAATGTCGATCGACTTAACCAAAGGCCACCGATGACCTCTGTGAGAACAGGTGTAAGGGGCAGAAGTCAAATGACTACAGCTTGCGAAGTGAATCACTGTGTTTAGATGGGAGAAGGTTCATGAAAACCCATCGAAATAAAAGCTTCCTGAGTCATCTTCTGGGATGGATGATCGGGGAAGAATCAGACGATATGGACGTAGTTGCAACAAAAATGGTGGAGGGATGAGGGTGGGAGGCTCTCACTCTGTCCTTCCAACACCTCTGGGAGCTATCTGAACACAGAGGGGAAAGGTAAGAAGTACAGCAAGGGAGAAAATGGCATTTACTGTGGGGTACCAGCTAACATTCAAAATACTACCTAGGGCTTCCCTGGTGGCACAGTGGTTGAGAGTCTGCCTGCCGATGCAGGGGACGTGGGTTCGTGCCCCGGTCCAGGAGGATCCCACATGCCGCGGAGCGGCTGGGCCCGTGAGCCATGGCCGCTGAGCCTGCGCGTCCGGAGCCTGTGCTCTGCAACAGGAGAAGCCACAACAGTGAGAGGCCTGCGTACCGCAAAAAAAAAAAAAAAATACTACCTACATATACACATACGCTTTAGAAGATGTGTTCATATCTCCTCTCATTTAACCTGAACAACTACTCTTGGAGAAGAGCAAGAGGCAGCTCTATTTTACACACAAATGAATTATATTCAGAGAAAAAAATAATAATAATCCCCAAGGTCAAACAGCAAACAAAAGGTAGAAGCAGGACTCCGTCCTGAACCTAGACCCACATCTCCAAAAGCTTACCAAGCATTTTCACTAAAGGAAATGCTATGTGGCCCTGGGCTGGGTCTCAGCTTCCTAATCTTTAAAATGGGAACAATAATATTATAGTATCTACTTTGCACTACTGACAACTGTAAAGCACCTAAAGGAGCTGGCTCACAATAAGTGCCCAATACCTGTGAGTCACTACTAGCTTAAATTCAACGAGCATAATCTGTACATCAGCCATACCTCCTGTTTATCCGGTCTTGGTGAATTTCAGTAAGTGTCCAAACCAGAAACCTGGAAGTCATCCCAGAATCCTCCTTCTCCCTCAGCCCAGAGTCCAATCAGGTAACGAGTCCTTCCCATCCAGTGCTTCTCAACCATATTTTCATTACTGTCTCCCTAAGAAGACTTTTTAGACATTTTTTCCTAGTTGTATGCCTCCTATGGAATTTTACTAACTAACATTCAGCAAATGTTAACTGAATGTGTAATATATGCCAGGCTCTGTTCTAAGTACTTTACATGTATCATCTCATTTATCTGGAACACCTTGAGGGCAGGGATTATACCTTAATTTTTGTATACCTGTTTAACTCCTGGCACATAGTAGATATTCAATAAGTGCTTGCTGACATCATGCAGGAAGCAAAGTTTTGGTGTTTCTCATACCTGCTCTTTTCTCTGACTTATCCAGCCCCTCCTACAACGGTTTACGGTATTACCCTGGTAATAAAGAGTGAGGGGCGTGGGATATGACTATTCTGCCAAAGGTTTTAACAGTTTCTTTGAAATATACTGATTTGTTTTTAAAAAAGAAAAAAGGTATTAGGAATGCCTTTCCAAGGGCAAGGGGGAAAAAATCTAATCTACAATTCAGAACACTAACATATTTACAAATCTAGTCAATTTGAAGGACATCAATATATCTTAACATGCCACAGGCGAAGGCTTAATCACCTATAGCCCAACAGTTTGGGAAAAACAGCGAAGAAGAAAGATTTAGAAATGTAGTAGTATTTAAAAGCATACAAACAGGAGTCTTTGAAAAAATCAGGTTATATAATAATCTAGTGCAACACTTTGAAATAGAATACTCACAGAAAGATAAACAGAAAAATACTTTAAATGGCAGAGTGAAAAATACTACTCGTAGTTCCTTAAGAGTCATTGCAGAAGGTCATTTAAGTCCAGGGCTCCCACACCCACCCTCTGCTAATTCAAATAGCAACGAGCATTAATAATAATGTGAAAAGACTACTTCAGGTTGATTCAGAAAGTTTCATTCTCTGAAGAAAAGTATGTATTTTTACACACATACATATAATCTGAATTTTTTTCTTTATTTAGCATCACATGGATTTCAGTGTTAGTATCAATAATAACTTTCTCAAAATGACTAGAGTTCAGAAAAGAAAGAGCTTCTAAAACAAAATTTCCTGTGGTAAAAACCCAAATACTGCATTTCACTACTCATTTATTATAAACCGTGGTTATCTCTGGGCAATAAGATTATGGGTGATTTCCATTTTCTTGATATCTTTCTAGAGCTTTTTTTTTAAACAACAAATACGTGTTGCTTTTATACTCGGAAAGAAAATCTGTTTTCACTTTTAAAAACTTTTTTGTTAAACATTAACAACATCAAATAACATTTGTTATTAATTTACAAGTCACTTTCATACAGGGCAGCTAATTTCCCATTTATGATAAGAAATATACATATTTTAAACCACTATATCTGATAAGTACGGTAAGGCCCCCAAATGATTGACATACCCCCCAGGAAATGTGAGGTCTCTATCTCCTCTCTTTGAATCTGGGCTTTGGGACAGCTTAACTGAAAGAACACAGTGAAAGCCAACACTATGCCAGTATCCGGATCCAGGACTTAAGAAACAAGCAGCTTCTACTCCCTGCCCTTTGAAACTCAACCACCATACTGAGAGGAAACCCCAGCTATCTGTAGAAAGGCCTACGTGGAGAGAAACCAACAAGCAGCACCAATTTACCAGAAATGTGAGCAACCCACCTGGGAAATGGATCCTCCAGCCCCAGGTAAACCACCGCAATTGGCACCAGGTGAAACAGAAATGAGGTGTCCCACCTGAGCCCTGGCCAAACTGCACATTCATGGGTAAAATACAGGACTGTTATTTTAAGCCACTAAGTTTTGGAGTAGCTTGTTACACAACTAAAGATAACCAGAATACCGTATTATATCAGTACTTAAGTACTTGCCTCTACCTTTCCCCAGCTGCAATTTAAACTCTTTGATGGGAATTCCCTGGCAGTCCAGTGGTTAGGATTTGGCACTTTCACTGCTGGAGCCCCAGGTTCGATTCCTGATCAGGGAACTAAGATCCCACAAGCTGTGTAGCACGGTCAAAAAAAGACTAAAAAAAATTAAAATAAATAAACTCTTTGAGGGTACTACTCTGCCTTTACATTCATCTTTATAGTCACTCCTTCATTCATTCAATAAACGTGAGGATTAACATGTATCTACCACTATGCTAGATAGATTCTGCAAGTACAGAGATAAAAACAGCCTCTGCCTTAGAGAAGACTGCACTCTTTTTGCAGGGAGGAACACAGAAAAATAGACAATGACAATCATAATCTCAAAGCCTTAGCAGAACAGCCAGCAATGGTAGATAATAAATGTTGCCTAATGAATGAATGAATGAATCAGCTTCCAAGAAGTACTTCGGGATTTATGTACTATCATCCTTCTACAGATGAGGTGCACCAATTAGCAATGTATTACTTCTTGCTAATACAATGTATTCACCCTCTTTGCCCTGCTTTGTGATACTGGGGCTGGACCCTGCGAACATTTCTCCTTTGTCAGGTGGTGCAGTGTTAGTTTTCATCAGTAGAGGGCACTAGAGGGATACTGCAAGGCCATTGCAGAGGAAGGGGCTTTTCATTCTGGTTTGGGATGCTTTATCCCCTCTGAAGTGTACTACTGCCAGTGGTGTTTGGGAAACAAAAGGTGCTCACTATCCAGGGGATTTCTCTACCACTCAGCAGTCTGCTTTCTGAGAATCAACTCTGCTCTACCCACATTCTCTAACAAGTTTCTCAACCTGGTGGGCTGCTCTTACAGACCAGCTCCAGCCTGAAACCTCTGGCTAGTTCCCTGGCCACCGGCAGGCTGCATACTCATGTGGCAGTCACTTCACCTCCAGTGAGGTCTGAACCACAGCCTTGGGGGTGGAGAGGGGCCTTGTGCAAGCTCATAGTGCCTTCAACCTGTACTCTCTTCCAGCCCTAGAAAAAGTAGCTTCTTCCACTTGCTATTACTGTATTCCTTGGAGACCTCTTTCACCTCTGTTAGTAGTTAACCATTGTTAACTTTTCACTAGTGTATAATTCTTTATATTAAGTTTTCCTTATTCAAATAACTATGTGGTTTTTGTCTCTAGAATAGATCCTGACAGACACATGAAGGAATAAAAGGGCTCAAACAAATAGGAGAGGCCATCAAATGACTAATTGAGAATAAAAAGAAATTGAAAGGGAAGGGACAAGTTTAAAGACTCAAAGAACAAAAATTGCCATGTCAATCTCTTTTAAAATCTTTGTCTAATCACATTTCTTAGAAAACAATTTTTATCCTCTTTGGTATTTCTTTTAATCTCCCATTTGGTAAACAACAACAAAAACAAACAACAACCAAAAAAGAAAAAGCATGAAAATGCTGGCCACAGGTGAGACCCAGGGCAAAAAGGGGTCAGGAAATAAAGAAGCTGTGGCTAGCCCAGGTCCGGTAATCTAAGGCACATGACTCCAATCAGAACCAAGAACTGGAATTGCCTAGTGATCAATAAGACTGGAAGACCAGACTGTCAGTGTTCAAATCTCAGCTCTGCTACTATTGAGCTGTGTGACTTTGGGCGATTTATCTCTGACAGTAATAGTACCCACTTCAAAGGTCTATGAGGATAAAGTGAGTTTATATATGTAAACCCCTTAGGCTACCTTTACTCTTCCTACCACCTCTGGCCTTCAACCTGGGCCTTGCTATATTAAGATGTAGAACAGGGACTTCCCTGGTGGCTCAGTGGTTGGGAATCCGCCTGCCAATGCAGGGAACACGGGTTCGAGCCCTGGTCCGGGAGGATCCCACATGCCGCGGAGCAACTGAGCCCGTGCGCCACAACTACTGAGCCTGCGCTCTAGAGCTCGCGAGCCACAACTGCTGAGCCCGCGTGCCACAGCTACTGAGGCCCGCATGCCTAGAGTCCGTGCTCCACAACAAGAGAAGCCACCGCAATGGGAAGCCTGCACACCGCAAGGAAGAGTAGTCCCTGCTCACCGCAACTAGAGAGAGCCCACGCACAGCAACGAAGACCCAACTCAGCCAAAAATAAATAAATAAATTTATTTATTTTTAAAAAAGAAAAAAGATGTAGAACATTCTCCTTCCTTAAAGGGCTACGAGTTCTTTCCCCAGGCCCACAAGTGTGGAACCTGTTAAATATACAAAGAATGGGCGTGATATAGTACAGCAGACATCTCTTAATGAGCTTTCACCTCTTCCTTTCGGAACTGTCCCTTCCCCACTCCAGGTGACTCTGGTGTCCTAAGGGAAGGGCTCATGACTCAGCCTAGGCCAACCAGACTCTGAACATCGAGAGAAGACAAAGTGGAGGAACCGAGCTGGAGATGGTCACCAATGCCCAGAAATCCCCAGGGTTGCCTGACTCCTGCCTTTACTGAGCCCTGAAATTTCAGCAACTACTTCAAAGTTGTGAACTACCCAGTGCACGTTAGAGAAATTTCCACTTTTGCTTATGTTAGCAGGAGGTCTACTGGTTGAACCAAAGAGCCCACATACATGTTTGACTGATTTGCATCTCTTAGTTCCCTCATCTGTAAAGTCTCTGAGGTACCTTCCGGCTCTAACCTTCCCCAGTTCTAACAACAGGGCAAGTCCCAACAGATGTGCTCTGCTTGCTCTGTAATTCTCCATAACAACTGCACCATTACCACTCAGCCCCCATATACCTTATGGACAAATGGTGGGACTGAGAGATGCTTTAAAAGTCTTATATTTAGGTTATAAAACCATAAGCTCTCGTTTGCCACTTACTACATCTCAGCAGTTTTATTTTGGTAACAGTGTCGCCACCCTCTCTGCTATGGTGCTGAGCATAAATAGAACATGAACATTTCCAGGAATTGTCAACTTGGCGCTTCTCACAAGGAGTTAAGATTTCTTTTACAATGCTAACAAAAGTAAAGCCTAAGACTAAAACCTGCCCCAAACTTCTAGAAGTTACATTTCCTTCTCAATTAAAATTTACTGTTTGGAAAAGTACAATGTACTCTTTTTTCCCTCTGGGGGAAAAGTCCTCCAAAGAATCATATTCATACACTCCTTACTGCTCAAACTGAGGAACAAGTATAAACACAGCTGCCTATTAAAATTAAGTAAAGGCAAACATTCCTGCAGCTAGCTACAACAGCAGCCTACAAGTTTGAACTATACCCATAAAAAGAGAACACTACCTTGCTAAACGTACAGTTAAACTCCGAGGCCACGCCACCAGAAAAGCTGGTTATTGGAACTGACGATTTTCCGTAGCACGATTTAGGAGCTGGAAAAGTGGGACCTGATTCCAGGACCAGGAGAGCCAACACACCATCCCCTGATCACAGCCAAGAAGACTGAGTCTTTTTTTACTCTCAGGGTAGCAAGTGGGATGGAAGCAACCCAAGGGCCCTTGTCCCATGACCCCCTATGGCCTCACATTAGACCCTACCCCTCCCCGCCCCCCCAAAAAAGGATAAAATGAGAGATGGGGGAGAGAGAGAGAGAGACCAACCAGGAATTAGTCTTTGGACAATAGGTGGGAATGAGAAAGACATAAAAGACCCTGTAGCTGCATGTCTGGGAGAGCCTGGAGTAGGGGGGGAGGAAAAAGTGGGGGCTGGTAAATAACAGGCTCTGAAGCAGCCACAGGTTATCAGAATTAGGGAGGAGAGAAAAGCAAATTTTGAGAAACTGTCTTTACAGGACATGAATCAGCAGGCTTTGAAGTAAAAGTGCCTAGATTGCAAATTTGGCTTAACTACATTGTATGACCTTGAGCAAGTGACTTAACATCTCTGTGCAATGAGGGTAATAATACTTTCTACCTCATTAAGTTACTGTCAGGATTAAATGAATTAATAAATGCAAAGGACCTGGAACAGTGCCTGGCACATGGTAAATTAAGCTGCTGATAAATACTATGATTATTATTTCACTGGTATTCCTCGGTGAGACACAGAAAAGATTAAAATTCATTTTTAATTATAAACAGAAACTGTGGGCAGATTGTCTGACCAACCCACAGATGGACAGACTAAGCCAGTCCCAGTCCTCCCGACTGGCCATTTGTGTCTCTCCTCCTCTCATCCATGCTCAAGCCATCTTCAGCTCCCTCTGTAGCTGAGAGCAGCACCCAACTCACTCTCCTCCAGCAGGTTCTGTCTCCATTTGGACATAGCTTGATCTACAGGGCACACAGTATTGTGGATGGTCTGTAATTACCAAACAATGTGAATAGACAATGAATGGAATTCCCCCAAATCCAAATTCACCAGATAGCTCAAAATCCTCTCTTCAGTTTTGTTCTGTGAACACGTAGCCTATGAATCCCCATGGAGCACTAATGGAGTTTAATGTTGGTAGCAGAGTCACACCTGCATGGGGTCTGAGATGCTAGAACATTCTTAAGCAACAATGTTCAGGGAATTCAAAGAATTAACAACAATGGTGAGCACAGATTTAAAACAAAGCTATCTATCCTTCTACAGCTCTATTCCTAGCTCCCTTCCACCTTCCCCCACCTGAAAACAAGAGCAACTCTTCAAGCAAGCACACACCCTTGGGAGGCCCATACCCAGGGAGCGATAAGTGAGAAAGGAGCCATGTGCCCAATCTGCTGGTCGGATCTCAAGGTTCTCAATCCTGGCTGCACTTCAAAATTAACCTAGGAAAGTGTCTGTGCCTGTGTATGCGTGTTTGTGTCTTTAATACCACTGCCCAGACCTCACCTCCACAGATTTTGGCATGAACTGGCCTGGGGTGAAGCCTGAGGATCATTAGGCTTTTTTTAAAAAAAGCCAGAGTTAAACAACACTGAGCTAAATCAACCCTGAGGGTCAGTAGGGTGATTGATGTAGCCAAGCGACCCATACATCCACAGGAGGGAGAAAAAAAAGTCACAGTGAGAATTTCTAAAAGGAAAGAACATTAAATCCACTTTTTAGAGTGATATGGAGGCATCCCTGCTGAGGAGAGACCTGTCACACGGTTTGCTATTCCTAGAAAGAGCTGCAGTTTGCTGCCAACAGATGCATTATTTCATCAGTCCCATAAATACTTGATAAAAGTCTTCCGCCCTTTCTGTATGTCAGCCTTGCAGAAGGGGATGGGGGGGTGAGGGGTGGAGTCTTCTGACAAAATGCAGTACTGAACCATCAAAATTTCCTTTTAAATGATTAAAATTGGCACTGATAAAAATAAAATATTTTAGTAAAATCTCATCCCAGTATACCTCTAAAAGCCCTTGAAATTTTCCTCTTAAAATGAAGAAAAAAGCATTAGTACAATTTTTTTAAAGGCTAATTTCAATGATTAACACTACAGCATAATACAATTCCACGTCAAACCGAGCAGGGGGCCAAGACTGCATAGCAAAAGTCTTAAATCCAGAGTCAGGAGGCCTGGGTTCCAGTCCTGGCAATAAATTACATTAACTAGCTGTGTGATCATGGGCAAGTTGTCTTAATCTCTCTAGCACTCCGTTTTCTCAGAGAAAAATTAGATGATCTGAGACCATCACCCTCCCAGTCTTAAAGTCTGGAATACTGGGATGTGTCTCCATTTTGCTGGCTTGTTACATTAGCAAGCGAACGCGTTTACAATTTAGACAACTTAAAATTAAGTCATTCTGGCAATTCTGCTGATAAATTTAACCAGTTCCCAGCCACTGTGCATCCACTGAATAAGCAAAACAGTAAAGTACCTTGAATATGGTGTTATCTTCCATCTGAACTAGAGCCAGAGACTTCCTGCCCCAACTATGCCAGCCAGACGATGCTTCCTGCCCCAAACTCCTGTCACTCTTTTCAAATGAGAAAATACATGACACGCATCTTCACACTTTTTGCCATATTGTCATACCATTATTATTTTCTTAGTATTTTTCTTTATGTTGACTCATTTTTACTTAAATACAATGTATTTTAAAGTAAACAGAAAACAGTTTTACTTGCCATAATGTCAGAAAACCATTAAATTGATACAAGGGGAAAAAACAAGCAAAACAACTAAATTGTAACTAAACACTGCTGTCTACAGAAGGCTTTAAGCATGAGGAACGTCTGCTGTCTGTTAGGAAGAAAAATTGGCAAGTGTCAAGAGATGTTACAGAAAACACTTGTACCAAATGGAGGTTTTCACTTGGATGTTATCAAGACTGAAACAGAAAGAAAAAGGAAATAGCTCTTTCACCTTGTGATCTAATCCCATGTCCACATATCATCTAAAATCATTTTAAGAGCCACCCAAGATCATGGCTGTGCACACATCCCACATTCTGGGAAACACAAGGACAAACAGTCGAGACTGGGCCTTTGCGACCGGCAATATGACATAGCATCTCTCTGGGAGAAAGGTTACTCTCCCAGAAGGGCCTGGGCTCTAGCCACCCTGTCACTAGGGCTCCACTTGGGTTCCTTTGCACTTGCGGTCCCCTCTATCTGAAAGCTCTTCCTCCAGGTATCCACTCTACTGAAGATTTCAGGTCTCTGCTCAACGTCCTCTCATCAGAGAAGCTTTCTCTGACCACCCCACATACTATGGAAAGCCCTTCCTCAACACCACGCGCACTGTTCTTCTTCAAAGCACTCTCACCACCTGATGTATTATTTATTCACTTGCTTGTTGTTGGTCCCCATCAGACTACAGAATATAGTGAGCTCCAGAGGAGCAGGCACTTTGTTTACTACAATATACCCAGCACCCAATGTCTGGCACATGGTCAAGACTAATATCTGTTGAATGAATGAACGAGTCTTCTCAGCTGATCTGGAGATCTTCATGTATCTTTATCACCTAGTGCCTGGCATCTAGTTGGTCCTCAGGAAGTATATGATAATCATATTGGGGACACATAGAAACCTGGGCTCTCTGTAGAATCTGCCCTTAGCACAAGGAGGGGTCTTGCTCTGAATGCTGACCCACCATCCCCTCTCTAGGACACAGGATGCCATAGAGTGAACACTACTCACCCACAGTGGAAGTGCCTGGACAGACCACAAGCCTGATGAACTAAGATCAACACTGAAATTACCATACCCAGAGGAGGTATGAATTCATGGTATGATTTAAAAATCCCAGGCTAGAAATCTCTCTAATAAACCTATTACAATACCTAAAGTAAAAACTTCATTGTTTTTTTATTGCTCAGTAACTTCAGATGTATCCAAGTACACATCTGACAGCCAGAGTATATCTCGAAACAGTGGCTGACGTAGCACTACGTGGTCACACAAGGCCAGCTCCAAAAGGGACAGGCCGAGCCCTGGACCCTCTGGGCAGAGGGGAAACAGGCCAGCCCTGCATCCTGCTCCAGTGAGGACAGCCACAGAGTCCAGGGCACAGGGTCCATGGCGAGGACCAGCTCAAGCTCAGGCAAGGTTACAACAAATGTCAGCCCCAGGACAGCTACTCCAGCAGGCCAGAGAGTTGAGGCATCTGATGCTAAAATAGGAGTCACTGAGCTGCATTATAAGATATTTATCTTTCATCCTTGCTGGTGGCTAAGAGAATATAAAGCAGAAATTTAGCCTAGGAAGAAAGAAAAAAAAAAAACTCCCAAGCCTAAAAAAGACTGGGGTTAAAGGAAGGGTTGCCAGGCTGACTGCTAAGTGGGAATCATGGCAGAGACCCAATCCCACAGCCAGGGCCAACGTGGTAGAACAGGGAGTCCTTGGGCCCAGAAGTCACTCCCACCATGACCTAAGGCTAAGTCCTACCAGCTGGTGAGACAGGGGCTGCTGACAAACCTCCTTTCCAGATCCAGATTAGCTCAGGCACCAGAGTGAGCTCGTCAGCCTAGACAGGGCCCATGAGCAGCGGGAAGCCAGGCAGGAAGACACATGCTGCCTTTACCCAGATTCAGCACTATCCTCATCTCCTAAGTGACCTGCCAGGATTTCCAGCTAATCTAGTGTCTACTACGTGACCTTGGCCAGTAGGGGACATACCGCGAAGTGTGCCTTCCATGGTGCCAAGCGGGATTAAGTCATTTTATTGCCAGAATTCCTCTTTTAAAATATGAGTCTTGGGCTTCCCTGGTGGTGCAGTGGTTAAGAATTCACCTGCCAGTGCAGGGGACACGGGTTTGAGCCCTGGTCCAGGAAGATCCCACATGCTGCGGAGCAACTAAGCCCATGTGCCACAACTACTGAGTCTGCACTCTAGAGCCCGCGAGCCACAACTACTGAAGCCCACATGCCTAGAGCCTGTGCTTCGCAAAAAGAGAAGCCACTGCAATGAGAACCCTGTGCACCGCAACGAAGAGTAGCCCCCACTCACTGCAAGTAGAGAAGGTCTGCGCGCAGCAACGAAGATCCAACACAGCCAAAAATAAATAAATAAAATAAATTTATAAAGAAAGATTAAAAAATAATAAAATATACGAGTCTTTATAAGGTGAGAAAAACACAAAATCAATTATCCATTAACATCTTGGTCTTTTTTTTTTTTTTTAATAGGGATAGGGATACCAGTCATCTAGGCACACTGAGAGAATCAAAGGTTTAAATTTTTTTTTTTTAATGTTTTGGGATTTCCTGGGGGCACGGTTTAGAAGAATAGAGAGAATCAAGATACAACTTGATACTTCTCTAAAAAATGACACCTAGGGACTTCCCTGGCAGTCCAGTGGTTAAGACTCAGGGCTTCCACTGCAGGGGGCATGGGTTCTATCCCTGGTGGGGAAACTAAGATCCCACATGCCATGCGGCACAGCCAAGAATAAAATAAAATAAAATGGCTAGGTGTCTATTAAAAAAATAAAATTAAAATTAAATAAATTAAATTAAATTAAAAATGACACCCAGAATATAAATTAAAAGCAACTAACCGGGATCAATCACCAAATAAGGCCTCTGAGGTAGCTCAAAGTTTACAAGTGAAACATAAAAAGTAACCAAACAAACAAAAGGAAAACAAAGAATCTCTGAAAAGACCAAAACAAGAAAACTTTTTATAAAATAACATCAGTTCATTCAGATCAATCAGGATAGACCTCTCGGCCAAAGAGAAAGCCATTCCTCCCCATTCGTTTTCAAAGCCTCCCAAGAGAAGACCACCAAACCTGTACAAATTAATTAATAACTGCAACTAAAATGAGTAAAAAGTCAGAAGAGGTTATTGTATACACATACATATATAAGCACCACATTGTCCTACATTCTAATTCTTCAAAGTTCAAACATGCCTTTACAAAAATTTAAATGGACTATTTAAAACCTTGTTAAAATTACTCCATTATGACACTGGAGAAGCACTGGGGTCCTGGAAAATAGGCCTCTGCGTCCATTCGCATTTTTTACATTAAAACTGAAGGCATTTCAAGTCTAATATACTCCTTCCAGGATTTAAAAAAAAATAGGTTTCCAATTAATTAAGTCCTAATTTAATTTTATAATTAAAATACAGCCATCAAGTTAATTTAACACTTAAAGTTTAAGGTCTCAAATCAAGAAGGCTGTTAACTAACAACTCCTTTAAAATATACCATTTCCTCCACGCCTTACGTATATAGATACTTCTGAAACTTATGGTGTAGTGAATTTTCCATAACATATGTGGATTTTAAAAGTGAGTTTTATGAGATGGAAAATTACAAAGTGAAGAAGGAAATGATAAACTCCAAATTCAGGGTTTATTGGTGAGTGGAGGTTGGGCATGAGCTAGGATTGAGAGGAGCACCCAGGGGTCCTCAAAGGCCATGTAATTTTTTTTAACTGAGTGATGGGAGACAGGTGTTCACTGTACCATTGTTCTTCACACCTTACTTATATTTTGTAATCTTACTTAAAATATTCAATAATTAACAAAAACTATTTAAAAAGTGAGTTTGTGTAACTGCCACTGTGGAAAGTATATAGAACGCTATGTAAATCAAACTCTCTCTTCAGGATATTTTTTTCAGTAGCAGGGTTACTCAACAAGAAGTAAAACAATTAAGAGGACTTCATTTGTGCAGTAGCCAACCTATCAATCCATTTGACCACTTCCACAGAATTAACGTATTAACGTTATTTTTCCAAACTTCAACACAGATACACTCAATTTTTTCCCGCTCCACGATGTTTCATACTGCTCATTTAAAAATATATATGTCTATTTTTTTTCCTTCAACATCGCTGTAACTTTCACCATTTGGTAAAAATAATTTTAATTTTTCTTGTTTTTTGAATGAATCAGAAGAAATGAAAATGGGGTCACACCTCTTTTAACAACATACAATCGTACTATTTACAACACCTACAATGATTATAAAATTAAGTATTTCAGTAGTAACAGGCTTTCAGTTTGCCTGTTTTGTTGTTTCCAACTATGTGTTGCCAAGAGGAACCTCTAAGTCAAATACCATGAAAAGATATTGGACACCCTAATATTTCTTTTAATATCTCCCCACTTCTATGTTATATATTCTGCTTTCAATCAAGTGGTAGAAACACTTTACCTACTTCAGTTTGGCTTTGTTCACACACCTGGAGTATTTTATTTTGTAAGAATAATCCAACCTGAAAATTCTTGTGGTCCTCAAAGGCCAGCTTTTTTCAGTATTTCAAAGAGCCTGAAACATACATTTACCTGTAATTTGGCCATGCAAGGAAATGAAAATATTTTTGCTTTTTCCACTGGGATTTTACCAGGCCTTCCTAAGTCAACCAGTTATCTCATGTTGATCAAATATTCAGACATATGTCATTAATAAAAATATTAGAAGAATTAGTCATGATTACTTAATACATGTGGTCTGGAAAATCATTCAAAATATGAGGTCCATGGGGCAAAAATAATAAAAGTAGTTTCTTTATTATCGGCATTTATTTTTTTACTAGTTATATTGGTATTTGAAAAACAGCAACAACAAATTCTGGGGACCCCCGAGTTCGGGTAGTTCTAACTATCACTGCTATAAAAAACTGAGAATGTCGATTTCCTAACTCTGTTAAAAATTTAAAAGTCAACTTTCTTTTTTCCTTCTTTTTTTTTTTTTTACCAGTTCAGTTCTCTGCTCCTCAGTCTCTGTAAAAAGTAGACGTCATGGGAGGTGCTGAGAGGGAACAAGTGTTTCATATCACATCTTCCTGCTACGAGCCAGGCTGATAGCACTAGGACTGTTTCTCTTTTCCATAGCTTCCAACGTTCCTTAAAATCAAAATGAGATCCCCCCCCCAAAAAAAACTACTGTCCTTATAAAATTAAATACTCCAGGTGTCTGAACAAAGCCAAACTAAAAAGGATGACTTTAAATCAATAGTCTTTAAAAACAAACTAAGCCAGCCTTCCAAATAATCCCCTTTGGTCATGCAGGACAGCCCAGGGAACAGGTGCAAGGCGTGCTTTCCTAGAGGCTGTCCCCTTCTTCATGAATCTGACCTTTTCCAGCCGGCTGCTCTGGCACCCCACGAATCAGTTATCAGGAAGCCTAAAGCCTGCTTTCCCATCTGCACTTTCCAAATGGCTCCCAGTGCCAGGGGCTGAGATATGACCTGGCTCTCAGATGAGAACATGCCTCCCAAGTGACTTGCCAACTCTCCCTGGAAGCATTTCTAAATGTATTCTCTGAGCTCCCTCCTCACCCTCTCAATCATGTTCCATTCCTCCCTCCTTCCCTGCACTTCCTAACGCCACCTCCTCATCCAGTCCCTCCACCACCACATGCCTTCAAACCAAACTCCTTTCCCACTTTCAGGACCCACCAACCCCCACCCAGCCTAAAACCCCAACTTCAAATCCAAAGGGCACAGTTCCAACAATCTTGGAGGTGGTCTGGAGTGATCTTTTTGAGGCCTACCTGCAGACAGCTCAACCATGGCTTCTTCTCTTGCCTTCTCCAGTTTCTCCCTTACCCAGGGGAATTCCTGCAGGGAATCTAGGAAGGCATCGAATGCTTTAGGACCCCTGGTAGGTAGGATATCCAGCAGCAGCATTGTTTTCCGGAGGCCTGTGGCTTGAGCTTTAATTTCTTGAACATGGCTTTCCGTCAAGACCCCTTCCTGGTAAAGATACTGGAGGACCAGTCCCTCCACCAGTACCTCTGCACCCAGCTCGAGGCGAAGGGAGCGAAGCACTTGCTTGTCTCTAGCCTCCATCTCCCTCTGGGAAGAGACAAAATGGTAGCTCAGATCACAGGAAGCCTGATGAGCCCCTAAAGATAGTGTCTTACAGTACAAGCTCCTTAAGGTCACGGACATCTTTGAACCCTAGCAGAACGCCAGGCCATGGTGAAACACGGCTGTTAAGCCAAGCTGAATTAATTTTTAATGCTTCAGAACATGATGAACAGCACTGAACATGAATCATCTTCTCTGCTTTTACTTTCCACACAATGGGGCCCTAGCTCCATTCCTTGTTCCATAAAGAGATTTTGGGAAAAGTGGATTAGAGACCCTGCTTAAAAAGCAACTTTTATCTGAGGATTACAGAGGAGCATTTCATTCTAACATACTTGAGAAGAAATAGTGCTTTTCCTTTAACATCGTGTTCATCAGAGATACCCCACCACCGCAGAAACCGCCAATATGCACACAAGTGCCCGTTAAGACTGCGGTCATCTGCAGAACCTGATCATCAATGGAAGTGGGGCAATAAACCGGCAGGTACCAATAAGTTTAAGGATCTTTTTCCCTAAGAGAAAAGGCCTATACACCATTGCCTTCAAGGAGAATATTAGGCGTTCATGCCCAGTCTACAGTAAATCTTATATACAGTCACAGACTCCAGCCCTCCTCTGGAAGAATTTCGAATCTCCATCACAACACTGTCATGGCCACATATGCACGGGACATTTAACGTTGTGCTTTTTTTTTTCCTTTAAAAGATTTTTTTTAATGTCCACACGCCATGGAAGGCTTGTTTCCAAGACCACTGCACCAGGGAACAGAGAGACGGCTAAGAGGGTACGTAAGTGGCGGGGAGGGGAGACGGGGGGCGGCAAATGGGGCTTTATGACACCCACAGAAAGTAGAGCCACAGCGGGCGACCCCGAGAGGCGGCAGGTGAGCAGGGAGATGTGCCCTTTGGCCTGTCCCCGCCCATGTGGAACTTTTTATTTCCCGCCTCGCCGGCTGAAGCCCTGTAGCATTAGGGACGGAAAGAACTATTTCTTTTCGGGGCCACCTGACCCGCTATAAAGGGGGTGCTGGGAATGACCTGCAGAGCAGACCGAGGGAAGAGCAGGGCCCCGAGCACCTCCACCGCCACCCCAACCCGAGCGTCTCGGGAACGCCGCGAGCAAGTTAGCGGGCGGGGGAGCCACGCAGGGCCCAGGCCGCAGACGCCACGGCGCGGGGCCTTCGAGAAAAGATGGATACGGGGGTTCTGGTATCCTGTTACTTACGTCTGCAAACACGTATCTTAAGGGAAAAAAAAAAAAAAAAACTGCAACCGGACTCCAAAGTATCAGGGAACGTGCACCGTAAGCACCATTTTTGTTGAAGGCAAAAGCCCTGAACAGGAAGTATTGTCGCCATCTTTGTTAAGGGCAAACACAGGAAGTGCTGTGGCCATCTTTATTGGTGGCCCAGATATCAGGGATGAAGCCTTTTCCGCCATGTTTGCTGTGGGTAGAGAACCTGGAGATGGAAAATAGTAGCATCATTTAGGGAGTTATCTAAGGAAAGGAGTAATTGGATAATTGCATTTTAACACATGAACTCCACCAGGGACTTGCACCCAATTGACATAATAGTCGGGTCTCAAAAGTCACCTATCAGGGAAGCCTTCCGTGACCACTTGTATCTAAAACTGCAGTGCCCACCACCACGCTATTTAAACTCGCAACATTCACCTCCTGCGCTCCCCATCCCCTTTTCCAGCTTTATTTTTATCTGAAGGACATATCACTTACTAAAACGTTTACTTATTTGTTTATCATCTGTTTTCCCCCCACTAAAATGCAAGGTCATTCCTTTATATCACAGGGGTCCTGCCCAAAAAAAGTATACAAATCAATCACTCAGGATTCAGTTACAGCAATCAACCAGCTATTCTGCACAGGTAGGGATTTGTCATGAGGAATTAGGGACATTAGCAGTAAGGGTGTCTGGGGCATGTAGTTTGGAGTTGGAAGGCAAGACAAATGCCTGCTCCAAATATACATAGAGAAAAGAATGTCAAATTGAGGGTCCTTACTCAGATTCCTTTATGAAATGAGGCAATCAATAAATACATTCATTAACTCACTTTTAAGTCAATTGGGTGACATACACAGAAAGTTGTACACCTACTAAAAGTGGTTGACAGTAACAGAAGAAAACCTCAAAAATCATTATTTCTATAGAGGTTTTTCACAACCAACACTTCTAGTGGAAGATGAAAGTATCTTTGTAAGCAAATCAATGGAAAGCACTTCTAAACCTCCCTCCTCAAAACATTCTAACTTTTGTAACAAGTTTAAAGGGTTACTATACCAATACACCATTTTACTATGCCAGTGACAATATTTTTACATTGGGTGGCAAGTATTATTATTATTATCGTTAGCATTTTACACATTCCACATGTGAGGACCGTGGAATCAAAGTGGTCAAGTGTCTTAGCCAAAATCTCAAAGCTAATATATAGCAAAACCTGAATTATAACCAGGTCCCACTGATTTCATGCTCTTTCCAGTACACAGTACACAACACACCCCTGTATGGTGAAGTGTCTACTATTCTAATGACAGCCAAAATATTAGTAAATCATTCTGGTGCCACCTCCTACTCTTGATACTCTTGAGTTCCAGGTAGTCTCTTCACTCTCACCATTTTCTTTCACTCTGGAACTGCTGTCCTTTCCTGGGCAAGATTCTCCTTCTGTTGGTGGACAGGTGTTAGCAATTCTCTGTCTTCATCTGGATAAAGTACAGACCTCTTGCAATAGTGTCAATAGCTGAGGTTACTGACTTTGGGGGAAGGACAAAAAAAAGGATTTTTTCCAAATGTAAACTTTGATAACTTTCAAACAAATAGCAAAGTTGAAACAAATAACACCAAAAACACCCATATAAAACTATCTATTTTAAAAATGCTTCTTAATGACTCATTGTATTTGGAAAGGCTTGAGATCTCCTAGAAAAGAGAAGGAAACATTGTTGATGACGTCCAGGGGGAGGTGGTAAGCCAACAGTGGGTTCCATGAGAGCTCACAGAAGAGAAGAGAGTGAGAGATGGCATGAGAAGAGTCAGTGCAGGAGCTGAGGCACATGGAGTTCTTATGGTGAAGAACCTGAGAGGTTGGCTATTAAGGATCTCACCTAAAACCATAAGGTGAAGCCCTTGACCATCAAATTCCCCTTTCGGAAAATTGAGCTAAGCATCCATGCTGCCTCCTAAGTGACTAGGCTGGCTCTCTGATTGGCTAGCCAGCTGCTATCAATCAGCCTGTTGGAGGACCACCACCCCACCCTAGCATATAATGATAGTCTGAGTAGCACGCCAAAGGCTCATCTTCACTTTTATAAATATCCAAGGCCAGCAGGTCCTGAAGGAATCAAACACAGATCAGAATCACTAACACAGGTGGTTGCTCCTCCACTCCATCTAGTCCCTCTCTATAGGGTGGAATTATGCCCCCACAGAGGATTAAGCACCTGTTACTCAGTGGTAAAAAATCTATTTTCAGGAAGGACAGATATTTTCCTTTTTCTCTGTCCCCTACATGCTTTCTTGTGTCAAGATATACCCATTGTGAGTTTGCCAAAGAAAGAGTCAAAAAGAACAAGTGTTATATTTTCTTTCACTTTGGTCTTTGGTTTGGCAACCTCCAAAACAAAAATCAAAGGAGTTGGATATTTTTGGTTCTTCTTGTTTCATAGATGTGGAAATTATGCCATGGAGAAAAACAGATTCTTTTCAAGCACATGTGAAACAGTTACAGAAATAGGTCATGAATTAATTCACAAAGAAACTTCAGTAAATTCAAAAAATCAATAGCCTACAAACTATGTACTCTATCATTTTACAATAAAATTGGAAATTTTAACAAAAGAATAGCTTCCATAAATCCCATAAGTTTGGAGACTAAATAAAATAGCCTTAAACTCTTGAGTTTAAAAAAATGTCACACATTTCTAATGGTATAGCCATATGGAAAACAGTATGGAGAGCCCTCAAAAATTAAAAATAGGACTATCATGTGATCCAGCAATTCCACTTCTGGTTATAGATACAAAGGAAATGAAATCAGTGTCTCAAAGAGATGTCTGCACTCCCATGTTCATTGCAGCATTACACACAATAGCCAAGATATGGAATCAACCTAAGTATTCATGACAGATGAATGGAAAAAGAAAATGTGATACATATAAACATAGATAGAGAAATAGATATAAATATCATTCAGCATAGAGAAATGCAATATAAATTTATATATATAATACATAATATATATATTGTATATATATAATTCAGCCTTAAGAAAGATGGAAATCACATCTATTAGAATGGCCAAAATCCAGAACTCTGACAACACCAAATGCTGGTGAGGATGTTGAGCAACAGAAACTCTCATTCATTGCTTGTGGAAATGCAAAGTGGTACAGACATTTTGGAAAACAGATTGGCAGTTCATTACAAAACTAAATACACTGTCATCATATGATCCAGCAATTAACGCTCCTTGGTATTTACCCAAAGGAGCCGAAAGCTTATGTCTATACAAAAACATGCACACGGATGTTTATAGCAGCTTTATTCATAATTGCCAAGTCTTGGAAACAACCAAGATGCCCTTCAGTAGGTGAACGGATAAATACGCTGTGGTACATCCAGACACTGGAATATTTTTCAGCCCTAAAAAGAAATGAGCTATCAAGTATGAAAAGACATGGAGGAACCTTAAATGCATATTACTAAGTGAAAGAAGCCCATAGAAAAAGCCATATACTGTTTAATCCCAATATATGACATTCTAGAAAAGACAAAATTGTGGAGACAACAAAAAGATTGGTATTCACCAGGGGGTTGGGAAGGGGGCACAGGAGATTTTTAGGGCAGTGGAAATACTCTGTATGATACCATAATGATGGATGCATGTCATTATACCTTTGTCCAAACCCATAGAACATACAATGCTAAGAGTGAAACCTAAGGTAAAATTGTGGACTTTGGATGATTATGATGTGTCAGTGTAGGTTCATCAGTTGTAGAAATGGACCACTCTGGTGGGGTTTGTCCATAATGGGGGAGGCTGTACATGTGTGGGGCAGAGGGTATATGGGAAATCTCTACATCTTCTTTTCAATTTTGCTGTGAATCTTAAACTGCTCTAAAAAAATAAAAGCTTAACTAAAAGAAAAGTAAAAAAAAAAAAAAAAGGTAGTTGCCAGGGCCTGGGGGTGGGGGGAATGAGATGCTGGACAAAGGATATGAAGTTTGAGCTATGCAGGATGAATAAATTCTGGAAATCTAATGTACAGCCTGGTGATTATTGTTAATAATACTATATTGTGTACTTGAAATTTGCTAAGAGAGTAGATCTTAAATGTTTTCACACACACACACACACACACACACACACTCACACAAAAGATAACTAAGATAACTATGTGAGGTGATGGGTACGTTGATAAGCTTGATTGTGGTAATCATTTCACAATGCATACATATGTCAAAACATCACATTGTAAATGTAAATATAATTTTTATTTGTCAATTATACCTCAATAAAGCTAGAGACAAAAAGTCATACACTTCTAACCAACAGATTATAGAAAGAAAGAAAAAAAGACTTTATAGCAGAAAAATCTGGCAGACACCCCCTGAACCAAGTAATCAAGGTTAACATCAAACATAAGTCCTGTTTAAAAAGACAAAAGCTCTAGGGCTTCCCTGGTGGCGCAGTGGTTGAGAGTCTGCCTGCCGATGCAGGGGACACGGGTTCGTGCCCCGGTCCGGGAAGATCCCACATGCCGCGGAGTGGCTGGGCCCGTGAGCCACGGCTGCTGAGCCTGCGCGTCCGGAGCCTGTGCTCCGCAACGGGAGAGGCCACAGCAGTGAGAGGCCCGTGTACCACAACAAAAAAATAAAAATAAAATAAAATTATATATATATATATATATATATATATATATATATAAAGACAAAAGCTCTAACTTGAAAAGATACATGCACCCCAATGTTCACAGAAGCTATGGGCTATTTACAATGTCCAAGACACGGAAACAACCTAAGTGTCCATCAACAGATGAATGGATAAAGATTATGTGGTACATATATACAATAGAATATTACTCACCCATAAAAAAGAATGAAATAATGCCATTTGCAGCAACGTGGATGGACCTAGAGATTATCATACTAAGTGAAGTAAGTCAGACAGAGAAAGACAAATATCATATGATATCACTCATATATGGAATCTAATTTTTTTTAATGATATAAACGAACCTATTTACAAAACACAAACAGACTCACAGATTTCAAAAACAAACTTATGGTTACCAAAGGGGAAAGGGGAGGGAGGGATAAATTAGGAATATGGGATTAACAGATACACACTACTATATATAAAATAGATAAACAACAAGTTCCTACTGTACAGCACAGGGAACTATATTCAATATCTTGTAATAACCTATAATGGAAAAGGATTTGAAAAAGAATATATATATACATAGATATACAATATATATACAATATATACAACTGAATCACTTTGCTGTACACCTGAAACTAACACAATATTGTAAATCAACTATAGTCCAATAAAAAAAAGAAGTTCTGTTGATATCATGTGCCCCAATACGATGTGACAAGAAGGGCACATCACCTCTGTGGTATTCTTCCCCAAAATCCATAATATTAGTCTTTTCATGAGAATCAATCAGAAAAACCCAAATTGAGAGACCCTCCACAAAATATCTGAAAATTACTATTCAGAAGTGTCAAGGTCATGAAAGAGCAGGAAGGACTGGGAAACTGTCCCTGATTGGAGGAGACGAAGGAGATATGACAACTAAAGGAAGGGAAGGAGTGAGGGAGGGAAGAGAAGAAGAAAGAAGTAGAAAAGGAAGATGGCAAAGGACTTTCCCATCATCAGGAAGATATGAAGACTTCTGGGCTAAATTCTTATTCCCATTTCATCTTCGTTATTTCCTTGATGTGCAACTGGAATCCCATGTAGCCTCCTTCCCTGTACTCCTCCCCCCAAAAAAGAAAAAAACTGAATTTGCCAAAGGAAATATAGGCCTCTGTCCCTGTAACTAGAAATCCTAAAACTACACTTGGAATATGCAGCCATGCTATCCCCTCTTTCTGTATAACTGTTAATATAGGTATTATGCTATAGATAATATTACCTGAATCATGTGCACTAATTAATTATTCTTTTACTAAGTTATGAATTCTAATGATTCCTTCAGTTCTCTGATATCTCATTTTGATCTCAGGTGAACTATTGCTTATTGTAAAAATCCTGGGGTGGTTCACAGAAACCTAAACTGCAAACCTTTTAACAGGGCCAAATACATTGTTATTCAAATTATTGTGTACAAATTTAATACCCCAACAATATTTCTATATGTTTGAAGTTTTATGCTATGAAACTTTAGTGATTGATAATACTAGGATGATTGCAATTTATCAGAATTTGACAGCAATCAGTTTTTCTTGAGCATGTATTATGTGCTAGGGTCAACTAGGTCTAACAGACTGAAAGAGAGATATGATCTCTGTCTGCTTAGAGTCTAGAGAAGGAAACAAACATAAATAAGGAAACAAATAAAATTGATAATTACAAATTATTGTAAGTGCAATAAAGGAAGAGTGCTTTGATAGGAAAAACCAGTCCAGGGGGCTGGAGGAGGGGAGCTGATTTCAATGGAGTCTTCAGAGAAAAGCCTCTTTGAGGAAGAGACCTCTCCTATTTTTCTTTCCCCAAAATATTGCAGTAGGTATAAAACTGTACTACACACATTTAAAAGATGGATAAGAAACCAGTTGAGAATTTAAAGTATTAGGATACCTAAAGATATTAGGACTTGCTAAAATAAGTTCTTAGTTTCCTGGCATTCACAATAAAAAAAGAAAACCATTTGTATTGTATAGTTCCTATCTCTCAAAGAAAGAAAACATACTGAGTCATCCAAAGAGACTAATATGTCTCTGACCCTAGTTTCAAGAAGGAATTTATCATATGATTCTTTATATAAGGAACATCAAATAAACTAATAAACTATGATTTTCCTGTGTTCTTTTGTAGAAGATACCAAAATGTTCTTCAAATGTACACTCTCGGTATTGACCCACTATAAAGCACAAGATAAGCACAAGGTAACGACTTTCTGGTGATATAACCAAATGCAGTGACTGAAAGAGACCAGTAAATGGATGCCATTTAGACCCTCTCAAGTACCAGCTAACAACCGAACCTAAGTATTCTGAATGGTAAAATTTAATAGCTGAATTTTCTTTCTGCTGAATATCTACTGGGATGACATCATGTATCACTGATTGAAGAGAAATCCATACACTTCAGATAGAATATATAAAGGGATTTTCAACATTTTGTGATGAACTATTTAGTATCTAACCTTCCATTCTGTTCAAGCAAAATGACACAGAAGCAAGCTATGCTGGTATCAGGGAAAAGGGTCAAAATGTTTCTCAATGAACAACAACAAAATGTTTGAACCTGTTTAAGCATATGGCCAAGTATTTGGCTGAGACCACAGAATTTGACATCATAAAGCACAAAGAAATTATTTTGCCCCCCACCAAAAAAACCCCTAAGTATTTCTATTACCAGTTGGCCACATTGACGACAAAAAAAAAACTTCACATGGACTTTACTGTACTAAGAATTTCTTTCCAAGAAGAACTACATCATCATGAGTCTGCCTGGATGATTTATCAGCAAATGCACCATGTCGTTGAATGAACTAAGCTTTTATCTGGATTTATTTAATAAAGTCCACTTAGAAATTAGACAATGACTACTAAATATAATGATTTTTGTTTCAGCATAATTGATGCTAGACTGTTCTTTCTGGTAACAAGCCTCCAAAAGGTTAGGCTGGATCTTAATAAAGCAAATACAACCATTAGCCCAGAAGAGGGTGCTTCCCTTCCTTCCCATCTGCACTGAGAAGTGGGCATGCGTCCAATCCATCCACTCCATCCACTAGCTATACAGGAAGTATAGAATTTTGAACAAATTAGAACTGTTCTTCAGGGAAACTGTGTTTGAGTTAATAGGGCAAAGAAATTAGCCATTACAAGTGCTGATGGATTCTTTATGTCTCTTCTCCCCAGATAATGAGAATATGAATGCTGAGATGCTTGGAGGACCAGTCAACTAGAAGTATGACATGGGCTAAAATAAGCTTCTCTCCAGCCAGGGAAGCTCTCCATTGACCAGAAGTAGAAGGGAGGGGAAAAGACAAAATGGATTATGAACTGTGGCCTACTTCACCAAGTTCATTTGGCCTACATAGATTTCTCCTAATGGCCTAAGAGCATCAGATACACAAAAGGAAAAGGAAACACACTCTCCTTATGACTTTTGAGTGGTTTGTTCTCCTTCTGAGTGGCAGTTTTAGACTGTCTTCTCTTAGGGACAGAGAATTGATTTTCCATTTTTGTGGTCTCTACTCAAATCATCTAGTAGTATGTACACAGCATATGCTCAGTGAATATGTTTGACTAGCAATATGACTGTTCTATTGGTTTCACTTTACACATAGTACATAATATGGTACCTTGCAGTAGGCACTCAAAACTATGGATCAAATGAATGTATATAAGACCAGTGTATCACAACCAGACTTCTTTTGGGTCCCCACTTATGTATACTAAAGAATGTAAGAAAGTCAAAAATTCCTCTCAATACATTTTTATGTAGCAAACTTTACAAGGGTTATATGTTATTACTAAAAGATTTTGTTATGAGTCATAAGTACCTGAAATTTTAAGAATGCTCCTAGAATTTCTCCTCTTTTCTAACTGTACTCTTTTCCCTAAGTACTCTCAACCAACCCACTCCATTAAATATTATGCAAAGGCAAAAAAACCTCCCAAATGTTTAGTCCTGTCCTCATGTATCCAGTTGTCTACTTGACATCTCCACTTGGAGTTCAATAGGCAACTCAAATTTAATCTTTCCAAATCTAGGCTCTGGACTCTTCTTACCCTCAGCCCACTTCTCCCCAACCTGCTCCACTTCTGTAAATGGTACCACCATCTCATCAAGCCAAAGACTGGAGGAGTCATCCTTGATTCCTCTCATTCCCTCACACCTCCCATCCAATCCATTAGTAAGTCCTACTGATTCTATCACTGTAACATCTCCTAATCCAATCACATCTCTCCATTCTAACCACCACTACCCTCATATAAATCACTACCATGTCTTGCTCAGACTCCACAACTTTGCTCTATCTTGTTATTCAGGTGACATCTTACATGTCACCTTCTTAGAGAAGCCTTCTCTGAACACCTGATCTAAAATTGCTCCCAGACTCAAGCACATCACCTTGTTTTATTTTTTTTCTTAGCATTTATCACTACCAGTTAATTTTTTATTTACTTGTTTGTTTATTGGGAAGGGGAGTATTTTCATCTCTCCTCATTAAAATGCACATCCATAAGAGCAGAGACTTTTGCTCTCTTGTTTGTTGTCATACTTCCACTGTCTACAAGAGAATGTGACACATATAGGTGATCAATAAATAGTTCTTTAATTAAGAAGTCAATGAATCAATTAGCTAATAAGCCTAAAATGCATTTGAATATGAAAAATAAGGAGAATGCAAAACAACACAGGTTTTTAAGTAAAGTAATATATTCATTGAGACCTAATTTAAATTCTCCAGTTTCCCTCAACAGTTTTAACCTTAACTTTTAAAGCTAATAATTATTGAACATTTACATATGCCAGGAACTATGGACATTCTTTACACACACCATCTCATTTAGTTTTGTTCAATCCTTGCACAACCTTATGAAATAGGTACAACTAGCCAAGTAGCAGAGCCAGAATTCAAATACAAATCAGTCTTATCCCAAAGACCTAAGTCCCAACCTAGGTTAGGTTGCCTACTGATACTATGCTCCCTTCAGACGGGACAGGTTCCCTAGGAACATTCACCCAGGAGAGTAAGGTCAGGGTAGCTTAGCCTCAACTTAGAGGTCACGTCCCTCTCCTGGAAGGTAACAGAGATAGTGTTCACTTGGAGAGCACATGGAGATCAAGTCTTGGCTGCACAAGAACATTCTTCCTAGGATACACATCCTGCAAGCACAGCAAGACACTATCCCAAACAGCATTTTCCAAGTTAGTTAATTATTAAATGTCTGAACCTTCTGCAGAACTTATACAATGATTGTTACATGCTTTCTAAGATTCAGGTCTACAAAGTTAAACATTTCTTTTACTGTACAGAAGGACCTGGTTCTCGTAAAGGTCAAGTGAGCTAGTGCATATCTCTCTTTGAAAAAAAATGTGAGATATTTCACAGAGTGTGCATTATTTATACAATTACAAAATTCTGGAAATGGAAAGGAACTAAGAAATGACCTCTTATTTCACAAAAGTTTAAAAGGAGGCTCAGAGAGGTAAAGTGACTTGTGGCTGCAGGGCTAGTAGCTGATAGAATGAAATCACATCATTTACCAAATTTAGTTCTCAATATGTAACTGAGCAATAACCCTTTCAGTCATTTTTCCTGAGTTAATACTCACGACTTCAAACTTTCAAGATTATGCCAAGTTTATGATATTGATGTGCACGTATTTTTTCTAGACTTTATATTTTATTTAAAACATTTCAGGTTACCAATCTCTCATGTAATAAGCAATGGACATCATTTCTCCTTCATGTCTCTGGGGGAAAATAATAGAAAATTATTATATATTCTTGGTAAATAAACTCTTCAAACGTTGATTGTCACAGATGCAACTGGTGGAAGGCGTTTATAGTTGGCTCCAATTTCAGCAGGAAGTAATTGAAAGCTACCTTGAAGACTCTCCTCCCTTACATGTGCTTTTTTTCTCTGCAGTTACTTTCTGAGTTACAACTATAATTTTATCCCCAGTTCAAAATGGTCCAACAGTTCAACAGTGGTTCAAGATGATCCACTAGTGCCAAACTGAATTTAACTCTTCACTGTCTACTTTTATGTGTTTCACACAGTTATCCTGATTCTCTAAGTTCTCAAACTTTATACAACATCAGACTCACGAGGAGGAAAGCAGAGCGCTGGGTCCTGACCCCAGATTCTCTGATCCAGTAGACCCAGGATGGATGGGATTCGGGATTTTGCATTTCTAACAAGTTCCCAGGTGATGCTGTCTGGAGACCACTGTTTTAAATTATGTGATAAACACATTTCCATCAAGATTAAGCAGTATTGAAATTACTTGAGATGGATTTTTATAATCCTGGATTAATCCTAGAACACAGGGAATGGTGAGTTGAAATCCAGATGACAGATCCATGTCTTCCATAAAAATGAATATTCAAAACCTTCTTGCTGAACTCTTTCACTCAGAGGACAGAACTGTGAGTTATTTTTGGAGACTCCCATGAAAATTAGTTATCAACTGCTGATTAGTGCTTTGAAAAATAATGAGTGTTATTGTTGCAGGTAAGATTCTATTAAGGATTTTCCATTTCATAATTCTTCATCATACTGAACAAAGAATTTTTACCCCTGTGCAGTCCAGACCTGGTTCTGTTGCTTAGCAATGCGCTCCACGAACCTTTACAGTATTGTGTTTTCCTCTTCAAAAAGGGACAGTGTGCCACAGGTACTTTTTAACTTCACCAGAGTGCTCCCATAAAGAAAAGGATTAAAAATCATTTTGTATTTAATCTAGCAGACAAAAATTGTCAAGATGAGAAGCTTTCTTTTAGGATGTTTTAAAATGCACTGCGCTTTCTTCAAAGTGAAGCTCTTTGAAAAAAAATAGTGAAGCTCTTTGATTCAAAATCATTGCAGTAACTTCTAGAGGGATTATCTCTCCGACAAAGAACCATCAATCCATCAGTACATATTGTAGAGTGCCTCATCTGTGTTGAGCTGTGGGCTGGGCAAGTGGGAGATTCAAAAGACATGTAAAAGAATATCTTTAGACACATTTTGTACATTGTAAAGGTGCAGGTTTAGATATTAAGACAGTTATCTCCTTCATAAGATCAATGATGCATATGAGAAATACGATTAACTTAGAAGAAACTGTAGCAAACTAAATGATGAGGCACTCCACCAAAAGCCTTTTAAGAATTCAGAGAGGGTAGAAACTAACAATAAGGAGAACTGGCATTTATCAAGTGCTTCCTATATGCTTGGCACTTCAAATGCATTATCTCTTTTAATTGACACAACAGTCCCCGTGAAGTCAGAATTATTATTATCCTCATTTTCAGATGAGAACACTAAGGCTTAAAGGTTAATTAGCTCGTGAGTAAACAAACCCAGGTCTGGGTTAAGTAAGGGAGAGCTTCGTGGAGTGTGGCTACACAGAGACCCACCCATCATGCTGCCCTTTTCCCTGGTGTCTCTCTGCATTATTCATAAATGCAGGGCTTAATTCCAGGCCGGTGTTCCTCTGGGAAAAGACTTAAGCTTTAATTCATGTCTATAAACCTTTGTGGATGAATACCTATCCTTTCCGCCCTTTCAGCCAACAGAAAGTCCTCTGAACAGGGTAAAGGAAGGAGGATTTCTTTTTACGTATATTATCTTTGAACAATGAGTTCTGTGGCGTGATACATGATTTGTATAGAAGTAAGTATGTTGATATGTAAAAGCCCAGGCTGTTTTCATACTAGCAAAGTCACATCAACCTTCCAGATTTGAATTGTTCAGCATCTCTGTCCAAACAACCTTTCTCCTCAATTGCATTAATAACACCTGAGCCTATTCTGATGAAACTTTTAAAATTCAACTGTTCCTTGAATTTTATCTCCAGCCCTGTCTTAAAGTGCCCCAGACTCTTCAAATAACAGTATATAATTTCACCCCTGATACTTTTCCCCCATTCACCACACACACTCAGAAAAACACAACAGGACAAGCAGTTGTGTTTTCAGGAGGCTTTTGAAATGGAGGATAGACTGGCTGCATCCCCTCACCACCAGACTTGGGGTGAGGGCGAGTGTCAGGGCAAAAGCCAAACTCCAGGCCCAGAACTTTGTCAATTATCTTAAAATGTCTCTGAAAGTGTCGTTCAAAGTAGAGGAAAAAGAGCATAAACGGTTAATATTTAAACTGATTCCTAAGCCCTGCATTGGGAATGTGGAGTCCTAGGTTCTAGAACTGTTTCTGCCCACGTCCTGAGGTTTTTAGAGTCCATAAAACGTGGGGAAAAGAATGAAAAGACTCTAACACTCTTCAGCACTGTCCAGGATGCAGTGAAGTGCAAACTCTCATACACAGCCAATGAGAGAGTACATTAGTACAACCTCTCTGGAGAGCACTTTGGCACATGGCACATCCCATCCTAGAGAAACTCTCTCACATGTGCAAAAATCATGTTCATTGCAGAATTGTTTACAACAGTGAACTTCTGGAAACAACTATACCATCCACCAGGGTAGTAAATAACTAAAACGTGGCACTTTCATAAAATGCACTGTAGCATTTAATAGGAGTAAACTAGTACTATATATTAAGATAGATCTCAAAAGTACAACGTTGCATGAGGATAAAAGCAAGTTGCAGAACAATATGTGTTATAAGATACCACTGTATAAATCTTAAGGAAATAACCAAACACGTATACAGAAAAATCTGTCTTGTTTATGGTTACTATATATAAGTAAAAAATATTTTTAAATGGCTTGGAAGGATATACACCAAATTCACAGTAATGGCTGCCTCTAAAGAGAGTGTGGAATTTGATTGGGGGTGGAGGATAAAGAGTACTTCATTCTTACCTAAAATGTCCCAGTTCTTTAATTAAAAAAAAAAAAGTCTTGGAATAAACAAAATATTAACAATGATTTGTTCTGAAATTAATTGAAGTTCGTTACAGTATTCTGTGCTTTCCTGTATTTAAAAACACAGGCTTCATTAAAAAAAGAGAGACAAAGAGCTAAGAGCTGCCCTTTCCAGCTCTGAATTTTAGAGTTGGATAATTAGGAATGTCATGCGTTTCCATTAGAGGCTCAACATGCTCCTAATTCTGGTTGATGTAGGAGGTGCTGGAAGTCACCTTGCTCTGGCCTATGTATTCCCACTGAAGCAAATGGGTGAGCTTCAGTGAAGCCTTGAAGTCCCTTCTAGCAAGGTGGTCTTCCTGAGCATGAGACATGTATAGTCACACACCACCTCTTGCTCTGATCAGAAGGACCCCACGCTTAGTTTAATGCTCCAATGTCACTGTCTTGAAATTCATAATATTTCATCTTTGAACTTGTGTTTTATGAGTGAAACCTAATGGGACGATAGAGTGTGCATATGAACAGATAAGACATGCACAGTACGCATGCTCATAGTTCCTTGCTGTCCCATTCACACAAAATTTCAGACCCACCATGTGTGGAAATTTAGTGAGACTCAAAGCAAATATAATATTATGAAAGTTGCCAGCTTCCATAGAGTGTTGACAGAAAGTGTGCATATTAAGAAGTGAAATAAAAACAATTGAGTTAGTTTAGTTTTGTGCAGCATTTCCACGGTTATGATAAGAACAAAACACATATGCAGGTAGGAGATACGAAATATGTGTGTGATTTCTGTGATTCCACACGTGAATTAAATGCTCCGATATTTGCATTTAAAACTGGCATTGCATGATATAAAGATGAATGGTAAGATTTATGCTAATAATTTAAAATTTTCTTTACTTAGAAAGACATTAAATAGCAAACAAAAAATATCATGACATGTTGAGAGAGATTGTGAAAGAAGGAAAAGGCTTCATATTTTAACAAATTTACTGGCACTTCTTTTCTGGCTTTTTGAACAAAGGGACCTGCATTTTTATTTTGCCCTGAGCCCTGTAAATCATGTAGGCAGCCCTACTTTCTGGCTTGAACATATGATATGCCTAAGAGAAATTGTCATCAAGCAACCAGGTAGTTGCCTGGACAGCTCCTGCAGCAAAGCCAGGGACTGTCTGGAGCTCAAATCTCAACACAGCCTGTTCTCAGTGTTCCCAGGAGCCCGGGATTGACTGATAACTTTGTAGAGGTGGCTCTTAACCCAGGTGGCCCTCACTCCCAGACAAATAAGCCTTCAGGTACATTTCAGAAGTGTGGGTGAGGCACCTCCCTTCACCCAGGGGAAGATAATGGTCAAGAGACAAGACTCTGGAGACTGCCTAGATTGAAATCCCTCCTCACCACTTAAAAACCATGCGGCTTTGGGCAAGTAAATTAATTCCTTGGTGCCTCAGTTTCCTCATCTGTAAAATGGGCTAATAATTGAATAGGGTTGTTGTGAGGATTTAAGGAGCTGTGCCTGATATGTAGGAAGCCTTCAATAACTATTAGCCATAATAAGCATCCCAAGGCCCCTCTTCTTACGTGGGTCTTCAGTGACTGAAGGGTGGTGCATGAGGTAGTTTAGAGCAGGGGCAATGTAGCCAGATTAAGTTCAAGTCCAGCTCTGTAGGTGGCTCATCATGGTTCAGGCAGGTTTCTTAACTTGTCCCTAAACTGAATTTCTGTCCTTAAGACCCAATTTAATGGAACCTCAAGCCATGAAAGTCTTGATTAACAGCTGGTAGCAGGCCCTGAAGGTAAGGATGGAAGAAAAAGGAGACCCCAGTAAGGAAATAAAACTGCCATCTCAAATTGGAGCACAGATCCCATTTCCCCAACATTGTTTTATGTGAGAGCTAACTTCTGGAAAGCTTGATTTTAATTCTAGTCACTGTGTTATAATCATCTCAAGATCTGCCTCATATGACACAAAAAGCACAAGCAACAAAAGCAAAAATGGACAAATGAGACTACCTCAGATTTAAAGACCTCTGTGCAGCACGAGAAACAATCAACAGAGTGAAAAGGCAACCTACGGAATGGGAGAAAATACCTGCAGACCATATATCTGATAGACGGTTGATATCCAGAATATACAAAGAACCCCTGAAAGTCAGTAACAAAATAAACAAATAGCCCAATTTTTTTTAAATGGGCAAAGCACTTGAACAGACAAATCTCCAAAGAAGATATACAAATGTCCAATTTGAAAAGATACATGCAACCCAATGTTCATAGCAGCATGATTTACAATTGGTAAGATACGGAAGTGTCCATCAACAGATGAATGGATAAAGAAGATGTGAGATATATATATATATACACAATGGAATACAATATATACACATACATATATATGTATACACACACACACACACACACACACACACACACACAGTGGAATACTACTCAGCCATAAAAAAGAACGACATTTTGCCATTTGCAGCAACATGGATGGACATGGAGGGCATTATGCTAAGTGAAATAAATCAGATAGAGAAGACAAATACTGTATGATATCACATATATAGAATCTAAAAAATACAACAAACTAGTGAATATAACAAAAAAGAAGCAGACTCACAGATATAGAGAACAAACTAGTGTTTACCAGTGGGGAGGAGAGAGGGGCAATATAAGGGCGGGGGTACAAACTACTGGGTGTAAGATAGGCTATAAGGATGTATTGTACAACAGGGGGATATAGCAAATATTAATAACTGTTAATGGAGTGTAATCTTTAAAATTGTATAAAATTTTAAAAAGAAAATTAAAATCAGAAAAAAAAATTGGCAAAGGACTTGAACAGACATTTCTCCATAGAAGATGTACAAATGTCCAACAGGCATATGAAAAGATGCTCAAGGTCACTAACCATGAGAAAAATGCAAATCAAAACCACAATGAGATACCACCTCACATTCATGGGATGGCAACTCTCCAAAACACAGAAAATACAAGTGCTGGTGAGAATGTGGAGAGATTGGAATCACTGTGCACTGTTGGTGGGAACGTAAAATAGTTCAGCCGCTATGGAAAACAGCATGGAGGTTCCTCAAAAAATTAAAAATAGAACTACCATATGACCAGCAATGCCACTTCTGGGTATATATCCAAAAGCAGTGAAAACAGGATCTCAAAGAGATATGTGCACATCCATGTTCATTGCAGCACTATTCGAAATAGCCAAGAGGTGGAAGCAACCCAAATGTCAATGGCAGATGGATGGATTAACAAAATATGATATTTGCATACAATGCCATATTATTCAGCCTTAAAAAAGATGGAAATCCTGTCACACACTACAACATAGGTAAACTTTGAAGACATTAGGCTAAGTGACATAAGCCAATCACAGAACAGAATACTGTACTTACCTGATCTACTAAAGTAGTCAAATGCATAGAAACAGAAAGTTGACTGTCGTTACCAAGGGCTGCTAGGGAAGGGGAAATGGGGAGCTGTTGGTTCAACGGGTACAGAGTTTTAGTCTTGCAAGATGAAAAATTTCTAGAGATCTGTTGCACAACAATGTGCTTATAATTAACACCACTGTACTGTATACTTTAAAACAGGGGTCCCCAACCCCCAGGCCGCAGACCAGTACCAGTCCACAGCCTGTTAGGAACAGGATGGCACAGCAGGAGGTGAGTGGCGGGCGAGCGAGCGAAGCTTCATCTGCCGCTCCCCATTGCTCCCCATCACTAACATTACCGCCTGAACCATCCCCCACCTCCAACCCTCCCACCCCCTACCCCCAATCCGTGGAAAAATCGTCTTCCACAAAACCAGTCCCTGGTGCCAGAAAGGTTGGGGACGAATGCTTTAAAATGCTTAAGGTAAGAAATTTTATGCTACAGTGATCATTTTTAAAAAGCATGATCCATGAAAAGAAATAAGTTGGACTTCATTAAAATGAAAGCTTTTTGTTATACAAATAAAGTTGAAATTTAAAAAAGAACAAGTGAAGTTATATATGAAAGAAGTAATTCATAAATACCACGTATAACAGTGCCTGGCATATAGGAAGCCTGAATAAATAATGATTGTGTTGTTTTGTTACCAGCAAGATTCATACTGCAGTTTGTGTTCAGGTGATGAAGCAGAACACAATGGGTGTTAGAACAACACTTCTTGTTGTTGTTGGGTGATGGGTTAGAACAACACTTTCTTGAAATGATTAAAATGTAGTCTGAGAATTTCTTTAAATGGTGTTTAAAAGCTCCATTTGCAGGCATCTAAACTAGAGAATACTCTTTCAAATGCACATGAGATATTGAAAAGAAAGTTTATTTCATTACTGATTCACAGCACCCCCAGAAAAAGTAGAGGAATAGCCTATCTACACGTGACTAAATCTCAAAAACATGTGCTAACAACAAGACTGCACATTTTAGAACACTATGAAGTGCGTTTAAAACATACATATAACAATTCTATGTATACACACTCACCTTTGTAGTGAGCATTGCAAAATATATATGATGACACCCATCAATTTCAGGATAGATATTACTTCTGGATGAGGAAAAAATAGAGGGATGAAGGATGGAACTTAACCTGTAACTATTGCATTTTATTTCTAAAAATTAAAAAAAAAAAGAGTAAGGGGGAGCTATCTAAAACAAAGCTTACTTGTATTTCATTTGAGTAGTGGATATACGGATGTCCGTTATAGTATTTTCTGTGTCTTCTGCATGTTTAATATGTTTCATAATTTAGAGTGTTAATATTTTCATATGCATTTTTGTTATTTAGTAAAACTCAAAAGTCACCCCTCTTGCAAGCCTTCCTGGAATGCTCTGGAAGTCACAGTCCCTGGGTTCCCATAGCACCTAGTTCACAGTCCTTTATTGTCAGTTATTTTTTTACGACTCAGGTGTAAACTGAGGTGTAAATTCTCAGTTGCTTAGTCACCTTCATATCTTATTCAAAGCCGAAGGCCAGAGTGGCTACATTAGAATATGTTTAATAAATACTTAGGCAATAAAGTAATGAAGCCAAATTGCATATTCTATAAGTGCTGATGAAGTGTGATAAGGTTGCTAATAAAAATGAGGAAAGATATTAATACAAAGAAAGGTACAGTCATGGGACAATACACCTGAGAAGTCCAATTTGTTCATGAAATCCTCAGAAGCCTAGATCTAACTGAGGTGTAAATTCTCAGTTGCAGTGACTGATGCTTAGTCACCTTCATATCTTATTCAAAGCCGAAGGCCAGAGTGGCTACATTAGAATATGTTTAATAAATACTTAGGCAATAAAGTAATGAAGCCAAATTGCATATTCTATAAGTGCTGATGAAGTGTGATAAGGTTGCTAATAAAAATGAGGAAAGATATTAATACAAAGAAAGGTACAGTCATGGGACAATACACCTGAGAAGTCCAATTTGTTCATGAAATCCTCAGAAGCCTAGATCTCAGTCTGTCTTAGCCCAGGCTGCCATAACAAAATACCATAGACTGGGTGCCTTAAACCTACGACATTTATTTCTCGCAGTTCTGGAGGCTGAGAAGTCCAAGATTAAGGTGCTGGCCAATTCGATTCCCAGTGGGAGCTCTCTTTCTGGCCACCTTTTCATTGTGTCCTCACATAACAGAGTGCTCTGCTGTCTCTTTCTCTTCTTAGAAGGGCACTAATCCCATCATGAAGACCCACCTTCGTGATCTAACCTAACCCAAAGGCCCCTTCTCCAAATACCATGACATTGAAGGTTAGGGCTTCATCATATGAATTTGGGAGTACAGGGCGGAGGAGGAGGGACACACAAATGTTCAGTCCATAACATCAGTCCAAACTTCATCCTCCACCTCTGAACATTATATCAAAGTGAGCAGGCAAGGCTTGGGCTCTGGGAATGACTACCCATGCTCAGAGACTGTCTGGGTGAGGCAAGGAGAGGACAGTGGTGGCAGAATCATATGTCTCTTCTCTTACCAGCGCATTTCTATAATCTCTTCACACACCTGAGTGCCCATGAATTTTAACACTTAACACTTTGTAATTCACTCGTTAATTCTCATCAGCTTGTCATTGATTGCTCTCATGTCTGGATGATGGAGGATTATGGAATTTTGCAGTCAATTATTGAATTTCATAATCAATTACACAGCCTTGAACAGTCCACATCTCCTTCAAACAAAAGTCATTTCAATGTTTAATTATTGAAAAATCCCAGTAAAGCTAAGAAAGAGCGATTTGATGCATTCATTCCCTGTGGTTTATTTTTTTTTAAAGCAGACCATAAAAACTGTTAGATTTAGATAAATTATTGTAAAAATCAATTTAATTGCATTATCAATAATTACACATCTAAATAATTGTTCTCACAGGAAGGTTGGTTATGTTAACGTAACTAGGTAGTCGGTTATTTTTTTTTATTGGAGTATAATTTCTTTACAATGTTCTGTTAGTTTCTGCTGTACAACGAAGTGAATCAGCTATATGTATACATGTATCCCCTCCCTCTTGGACCTCCCTCCCACCTACCCAATTCCACCCATCTAGGTTATCACAGAGAGCTGAGCTGAGCTCCCTGTGCTATGCAGCAGGTTCCCACTAGCAATCTATTTTACACATGGTAGTGTATATATGTCACTCCTAATCTCAGTTCATCACACCCTCCCCTTCCCTGCCTGTGTCCACAAGTCTCATTTGTAGAGATGTGGATGGACCTAGAGTCTGTCATGCAGAGCGAAGTCAGAAAGAGAAAAACAAATATCTTATATTAATGCATATATGTGCAATCTAGAAAATGGTACAGATGAACTTATTTGCAGGGCAGGAATAGAGATGCAGAGGTAGTCAGTTATTGATGGACCAAAGGGTGCATAATTATTCATCATCTTGAAAGATGATGCTAATATATGACTGTGCTTATGTACATCATTAACCACATAAAAAAGGAAGCCTGGTTCATTTATTTAAGGCTCCATTAGAAGGCTGTTCTTAACTTCTGTCCCTAAACCAAAAAAAAAAAAAAATTCCTTTTTTATTTTTAATCAAGAAATTTAAAAACTTGCACTTTTCTCAAGCAAGGTCCTGGGTTTGCAAGACAAACTTCCAAGCCTTCCATTGTCAAAAGAAGCTTACAGCAGTGCCCCCTACACACAAACACTTATTCAGTTCCCATAAACCTCAGGATTCAGACTGAGGACTTACCATATTAATTCTTCAACAATAGACTGATATTTCTTTGTATTGCTCCCCAGAGTTCTGTAACTCTATCCTTAAGAGACCATGACAACTTCTTCTAACTGCAAATTCATTCTAATAATAATTATACAAGGACTCATTCATATAAGGATCTCTGTCAAGGTGAACAATTCTATAATTAATATCTGGGTTGCTTTATTTCTCCAGGTGATGGATATTTTTCTCCATAGCCCATCAAAGCTCTTTTGGCTTAAATAAGGATGGAATTGTAATGGTCATTGTAAACCTGATTCAAAAGCTGACCAATGGAAAATACATTGAACTAATAGAAAAGTAAGCTGAGTTTTGGATGTAACTGCCTAATATGCCCTGGGAAAGTCTGTTATTCTGTTCCCAGGCTGCCTTGAGTCTATATCCCACAACTATTCGGTCTCTAGAGGTCAATTGTATGGTGAACCACTCTCCCGCCCGTTCTTACTTATTATTACAAAACACACGCCAAACTGTATATAGGCACATGTATATGTAGGCTTCATTCATCTGACAAGCCTTTATTTGGGGCTGACTATATGGCAGACACAGCCTTGGGCTCTGTAGGGTTCAGAAAGTAAAACACAGTCCCTTTTGAAAGGATATGAATATTTGTACATTATGTGAAATAAAACAGCTACTTTCAAATCTTCCTTAATACCAAAAGGCCATTTTTTCGAGGTATTGGGTGTGATAGGATACATCTGGGTGGTCTAAGCCAAAGGTAGTCTCCCTTCCCTTGCCAGTACCTGGTTTCTGCATATACACATGTTGCAATTCTGTCCCTGAGACAAAAGAGTAATCTTCTGGGGAGGAGGGTTCCCGGGAAAGTTTTCCTCTTTCTGAGAAAGGGACCCAAGATAGTAACTCTCTTTGCTTTCTTGCCTTTGGATCTTTTTTGCATACCCCTTGACCCAGTAACTCTCTTTCTAGGTTTTTATCCTAAAGAAATAACCAGAGAGATATGCAAAGATTTACATCCAAGGTTATTCATCCCAGCATTATTTACTACAATGAAAAATTAGAAACAATCATAAACATCCAACAATAAGTTTGCTCAAATAAATTATGGGATATCTAGGAGTTATTACATATTCATTAAAAATTGTATTGTAGATGAATAGGAACTTCATGATACATTGGTTAAGAGGGAAAAGCAAGTACAAAAGCAAAATATTTTTGGAAATTATATGTATATGTACATGTGTTGTGTGCTTTGTGTGTGTGTGTGTGTGTGTGTGTGTGTGTGTGTACTGCACATATATTCCCCCTGAAGGGTGGGATGATGGGAGATTTTTATTTTGCTTTTTGGACTTATTTGAACTTTTCAAAGTTGGTAGCATTAAACTTTTTTGATCTTTGCACTTAGAAAAAATGTCGTTTAAAAAAAACAAGGCAGGGGCTTCCCTGGTGGCGCAGTGGTTGAGAGTCCGCCTGCCGATTCAGGGGATACGGGTTCGTGCCCCGGTCTGGGAAGATCCCACATGCCGCGGAGCGGCTGGGCCCGTGAGCCATGGCCGCTGAGCCTGCGCGTCCGGAGCCTGTGCTCCGCAACGGGAGAGGCCACGACAGTGAGAGGCCCGCGTACCGCAAAAAAAAAACACACACAAAAAAACAAGGCATATTTAGCTATTACAATGGAGCAGGAAAGAGAGATGGCGTAACACTAACTATGGGTTGCTAGTCCTGGAAGGTGTGCTGGAGCCGAGTCCTGACATCAGGCAGGATTCTTTGTAGGTAAGGGTAAAGGGATAGTTCAGGCAGAGGGGAAAGCATACACTGAAAACTGAGGCTTTAGAGCACATGATCCTCTCAGGAAATGCTCCTGGTTCAGTCTGGTTAGAGGCTAGTGAATGGAGTGTGTGAGGACACACTGGGAGGTCAGGCTGGAAAGAGCCACTCACCAAGGGCCTTGTGCGCCACCTCAGAAACTTGACTTTTACCTTTTAGGTGGTGGGAGGTGACATTGATATGGAGAGTTGTTTACACGGAAAAGCAGACATTTCTGTGAGCTACTTTTTTGTTTTGTGATATTCATTCCGTGCTTTGGAAGGAATCAAACTCCTATTCTTGTATGCCATCTCTTACGACACCATCCCAAGGTCACTTTATGGACTTTGCTGCATCCCACTTGAAGTACAATGCACCCGACAATGATTCCTGCCCCTTACCTACTGCAGATACTAGCGTGGTCATCGTGCCTGGTGTGGTGCAGAACAAGCAGCCCCTAACCCAGTGCCTCATGACACTGGATGGGCAATATTGTTACATTAAACCAATATTGTTTGAGGGCAATTGGGAAAGGCTATACTGCCCCAAGAAGTAAACTATTACCTTATGACTGAAAAGCCAAGCCTTCCTTAGAGACTCATTCTTTTGGGGGGTATGTAAGAAGAAAAGTATGTCTCCACTCCTCCCATGTTCCTTTTTTAAAATGTTATCACATGTATAGAGCACTGTGGTAAGTATGTTTGGAGATGGCTGCCCAGCACTGCCTTTCTGGAAACTGCCCCTCCTCCTTATCCTCCCAGATATCACATATGGGTTGGTTCAGGGATCAGCATCCAAAACCAGCTGGACTTAACTCAGTTCTCTCAAAGGAATTTGAAATATGAAATGTGTCTTAGTTGCGATCAAGCCGTTCTCTTGAACAGAAGAGGGGTCAACTTAGTTGCTTTTGCTGGTGGCCATTTTCCACTGTGATGAATAAGAAGGCAGAGAAAGCTGGTGTGCAGCAAGGGAAATAAACGATGCCGGCGGGTAGGAGGAAGCAGACTCAAGATACGGTGTATTAGGGTAGACTAACTACTGTAAGAAACCATCCCAAATCTCAGTGACTGCACACAATACAAGTTTATTTCTTGTTCACACAAAGTCCAACACTAATGTTTTTGGTTGGGTGGCTCTCCCGTGCAGCTCTCTCCAAGCGGTGACTCAGGGACCCAGGATGTTTTCATCTCATCTCATGTCTCCACAGTCTTGTGGTTTCAAGATCCCCTGGGCATCATTCTACCCCATCCCAATATTGAAGGGAGGGAACATAGAAAATCACATGGGACATTTTGTAACCAGGCCTAGAAGAGGCCTATATCACTTCTTCCCACAGTCACATAGTTCCACCTAGAAGTAAGGAGGGCTAGGAAATACAACTTAACTGGGTGTCTGTGAAGGAGAGCAGAAGATACTGTTGAACACTAGAAGGATCTCCAAGAGGAAGAGGACCTCTTGATTTCCCACAGGCCCTCAATTTTGCCTTATATGAGACTTGGTCAAACCCAGTATCCTTACTCAAGCTAGCTCAAGTAGGTTTCTACTGTTTACAATCCAAGGAAAAGGCTAACAAATTATCAAACACTTTTCAGATTATAAAGTATTTTGACTACTCGCAATCGTGTTTAATTTTGACATCAAGCCTGTGAGATAGATATGATTATCATTCTCATTTTGTTGATGAAGAAACAGAATCTCAGAGAAACTATATCAATTGCCCAAGTCCCATAGCAACAACTACAGCCAGGGCTGGAATTAACTCCTTCAGACTCCAAAGGTGAGTTCTCTTTCTACTTCACAGTGTGTAAGAACATCCGGCAGGGGGGAAATTACACTTCTAGCTCCTTACTGTGAGTGGTTTTATCAGATTACTTGCCCTCTGGAGGAACAGCAAATGACAGCACAAAGTCACCAGTTCTCAGGAGGAAGGGTGGATGGAACTGAAATGGAGAATGCAGAGAGGAAAGTCCAGCCACACCTGACACTTCATTTTCTTCCCAATTTTGCAGAGGCTGTTATTTGGAATTCAGAAAGAAAATCTAATCAAAGCCAAAAGGGTAGGGAATCCTTGCTCTATGGAGGCCTGCATTTTGTATTTGACATTGAAACACTCTAGTCTATGACACAAAAAAACTATTGAAAGCCCTGAAGGAAAGGAAGACAAATGGCAAAGAACTTGAGTCATGGCACCATGAAAGACATTGGGTTCTCCTGGGCTGGGGGAGAAGAACAAGGATGGAAAATTGTAAAGCCACCTTTGTGCACAATAAATGATGAGATAGCTCTGGAACGACAGCAAACAGCTGCTCCGTGTCCTCAGAGCTAACAGCTGCCGCCTCTGCTGGGCTTTCTCTACCACCAGCTCCTTTGACGTCTAGCCTCGCAGAATTGACAATCAAGGCTCTCCAGTGTGGCAGTGAAGCCTTTGCCAGAAGGAGAGGTCTTTGAATGCTGCTGGAGCGTGAGGGGAAAATGCCAGGTAGGAACAACCTTGACACAATGAAGGTAACAGAAAACGCTCAAAGCCAGCATGTGAGAGGATATAGATCAGGCTCTGAAGGTAGCAGTTCTCACATGTCTTTGTAGAGATTTTTACTGGATCCAGGCAAAAAGTGAAAAAGGACAATGTAGCAAGTTTTTTTTTTAAATGCATTCCACTTAAAATACTGTCATTTATTGCAGGATTACTTCCTTACTTGCTTTGATGTTAAAATGTTCTTTTATGAAATGACAATGGTAGAAAGCGGTGGGTTGTTTTTTTCAAATATACACTCCTGGCAAAATAAAATGTTGGCAACACGATTTCAGTCCTCAACTTTTTTGTTTTCTTTCTCATTGGTCCGTGAAATTGAAAAGTCTGTTACCCACTCAAAAGTCCAAAGCTCTTTAAGAATCATTCACAAAGAAATAAAAAAAGAAGAAAATTTAGAAAACACCCAGGCATATCAGAGGGATAAAGCACACAGATTTCAAGGACAAATCAATGCTTAGAAGTGGAATAAATAATAATGTCTTTGAGGAAAGTTGTAACACCAAACAGAAAAGAATTAGTTTCTATCAGTCTTAGGAATCTGAATTCCCAGCACATCTTAAAGTCACATGAAAAAGGGAAGCGTTGGGCCAACCAAGCCTTGACCATGACTCACAATTATCGGTAAGACAGGAAACACAACTGACATGAAGAACTAAGGGCTATTAAAATTTTCAGAATGGATTACGAAATACTAGCCAGGAGCCAGCTGCAAAGATTTTGACAATAGGACGATTCCCAATGTTCACAAGGGTACTTAGAAGAGCTAACAACAGCAGCTGTTTTGCAAAAGTGTGAAAGCGGAGTGAAAGAACAGGAGGAACAAAGTGAAAATGTGCCATGTAACTCTGGGAATAGACGCTATAGATGTTTCTATGCAAAGGGGACTACCTCTACCCACCACCTGCTTATGCTCTAGGAGCCGGATACGTGACAAAATGAGACAGCTTGAGAAAGTAAAAGGCTTGGGCTAAAATGCAGAAGAATAGAATGAAAGAGTAAAGCATGCTTTCCTTGACTGGTTTTCCTTGCATTTCAGATACCCACGCACCAATTTAACTGCCAATTGCGTTCCCGACTTGGCAATAACTGAAAGAAACACGGCTAGGATATAACGAGAAATAGAATTGTAAATGTAATATCAAGATATTCACATTCCCTGAAAATTGTAGCATTCATTCTCTTGACCATTGTTTTTAACATTCCAATGGAAAGGGAAAAGATTGAGGAGTGTTTGGGGGAAGGAACTAACATTTTTTAAACATCTGTCATGGACCAGACACTGTACTTGGAATTCTCTCTATATTATCTCATAAACTTCTAACAACCACATTCTGAGGTATTAGGGCCCCATTTTCCAGATGAGAACACTAAGCCTCAATGACAATAAGATGCTTACCCAGAGGTCAACTGCTAAGTGTCAGAGGCCAGCATGTGTTTTTATCACTACTCTCAGCATCCAATTACTCTCTCTGCCTGGAGGCTGAATGAATGGCTACAGAACCCGAGATGGAAACAACCCCTTCTCTCAGAATCCCTCCCCCCTCCTCCCACTGTTGCTCTTCCATCACCTGAGGTGTCAGTTCCATATGTCTGGGTCTGCCCCACCAACTGCTGAACCTTCTGATTAACTCACACTAAAATTAATTTACGTGTCCTTTCTGGTCAGCCCAGAAAGTCACTTCTGTGTGCCAAGTCAAAAAAGAATTTATCTGATCAAACAATACATAGTTATCTACTAACAGAAAAGGACAAAAGAACAAGTCCTCTGCAGGGTAGAAATAATGGTCCTGTCTTTATTAACAATCTCTTTCTGATTCTACTGATGGGAATCTCATGTCTACTAACAGGAGAGCTTAGTAGGAATCTGGTGGGGTCTTCTACTTCCACTATCCAAAAGGCATTCCTTTCATAGTAATTACCCGTTCAAAAATATGATGGCTTAAACAACTATGTATCTATCCCCTTCCCAAACAGCCACAAAGACATAAAAAGAGAGGGACTTACTGTACTGGATTGAATAGTGTCCCCCTATAATGTCTCCCCGAAACCTGTGACGATAGCCTTATTTGGAAATAGGGTCTTTGCTAAAATGAAATCATGCTGGATTAGGTGGGTCCTAATCCAGTAATTGGTATCCTTATAAGAAGAAAGAAATGTGGACACAGACACACACAGAAGGAAGATGACCATGTGATTATAAAGGCAGAGATTGGAATGATGCAGCTACAAGCCAAGGAACTCCAAGAATTACAGGCAACCACAAGAAGCTAGAAAGAGGCAACAAAGGACCCTTCTCTAGAGGCTTCAGAGAGAGCATGGCCCTGGCAACACCTTGGCTTTGGACTTCTAGCCTCAGAACTGTAAGAGAATAACTTTCTCTTATTTTAAGCCACCCCATTGTGATACTTTGTTACAGCAGCCTGGGAAACTAACATACTTAGCACATTCTTTCAATAAGAGAGTCTAAACTATTGTAAAATGGCTAATTCTGTCCAAATTCATATTTAATGCAATTCCAATAAAATACCTAAGACCCCCCCCCTCATCCTAATCAAAATCTCAGTGGAATTGGCAGAGGGGACAACTTAACAAAATGACTCTTCATGTTATCTGGAGGGGGGTGGGCCCTGGCAGGATGGGGAACGACCAGGCCTGTGTTCGTGGGGCATGCTCAGAGAAGGCCTCACTGAGCAGAGACCTGAAGGAGGTAAGGAATTCCTTCCACCAGATTCCAGTAGGTAGAAGAGTCCTCCGGGCAGAGGAGCAAAAGTCAACAGCACAGGGACCCTGGGAGGGAATGTGTCTGATGCCTCCAGGAACAGGAAGGGGCTGGGGCTGGTGAGCAGCAGGGGATGAGTTCAGAGCAGCCATGGGCCAGAACGTGAGGGGTGTGTGTTGCTCTGCAAACCCCACAAGAACACTGCGAGAACCTCCTGGAGGACAGGGCCAGTGGGGGGAGAGAGGACACTCCAGGAGGCCTGGCCTCCCGGCCAGGGGTTATTTAAGAGTTGTGTTCCTTCTCTCTCACAATATCCTGGGTGGATTGTGTGCCTGATGCCTCTAGAGAAACAGAAAAACAGCGGCACCCACCCCGTAGTGCCAGGTTGGCAGGGTAACACATTGGCAGGTGGCCCTGGAGCTGGCTGGGTGAGAAGGAGAAAACAACAGGTACAGGTGGACTGGCTGAGCACCAGGTACGTCGTCCTGCTCTCCTGCCCGTTCCTAGGTGAGAGAAACTCTTGGAAAAAGCTCGAGTGAAGGACAGAAGTAATGGAGGTTCCCTAAGGGACAGGTGACCCGCTCTATGGGTGATGGGCAGGAGACAACAAAGGTTGCTCAAGCCCATACTGTGGGACAGGGGTGGGAGGGTGAGGGGCACTCTCCATCCTGAGGGTGGAGCCCCACGCCCTCCCAGGACCTGACCCGCCATAACCCAAGGCCTGACAGCTCCCCAGTACATATTGCCATACACTGAAGCTGATGCTCCCAGCGGAAGAGAAACCTGAAAAGAAGAGCATCACTATAAAAGAAAGACAACAAAAAGAGAAGAAACAGAATTAATGAGTAGATAAATAACTATTGCTAAATAAGCATAAAAATCTTCAAACAAATAAGAGACAATAGTGGTAACATGATATCAGAACTAATAGAATAAAGAACCAAGTGGAAAACCTGGCTACAAAAAAAAGTGATAGTTGAAACATGATTTATAAAAATAACTCAATAAATGAGATTAATAACTCAAGAAATACACCTAAAGAAAAAATTGCTGAGCTAGGGGATCTTCCATTTCAATAGGAATCCCAAAAGAAGAAAAACAAAGGGGAGGAAATGTTTGAAGGGATGACAGAATTTACCAGATTAAGGAAATTTTTTTCAGCTTCAAAGCCCTTAGAGACTGCCAAAGAGGATTAGGGAAAAACAAAACCAAGATGCCTTATGTTGAAATTTATAACCAGCTAAATTATCTTTTCCATGTGAGTGTGTGCAATAAAAAAGAAAAAAAGACTCAGAAGGTTTATCCTATCAAGACCTTTTTGAAGAAACTCTTAAAAGAAGAGAAGTAAATATAGAAGGATGCTACAAGATTAAGGAAAGTAAATTACTTAGAAATATTTGTTGTCAGACAAAATGGATTTCAAGACCAAAAAGCACAAGGGATAACAAGGGACATCATGCATTAGAGAAAGGAACCAAGTTCAATAAAATGTAATGACTGTGACCATCTCCCCACTAAATAAAATAACAGCTGACAGAACTGTGGGGAGAAACAGAAGATATAATTGCTGCTGGATATTTCCAATGTCCTTGGCAGAAACTCTTAGGTCAAGCAGACCAAAAACAAAAAAACAAAAACCAAAAAAACAAAACACATACACACACTCATACACACACACAAATGTATGGTTTATTTGAAAAAACAAATAATAAACTTAAACATGGAACAAGCAGGTAATGCATATTCATTCCAAGCAACATAGAACACCCACAAAAATTAATCACAAAGGCAATCTTAACAAAGTACAGTTAACATCTTACCAATAATGTTCTAACAAAATTAGAAGCCAATAACAAAAGGATATTAAAAATTATTCTTTGTGTCTGAAAACTAAAATATATTCTACTAAAGTCATGCTTGGATTAAAGCAGAAGCTGTAAGGAGCATTAAAAATGCTTGGAATTAAAAACATTAGAAATGCTATGTGAAAGAAATTATGAAATACAGTTAAAGTAGTACCAAAAAGAGAGTTTATAGCTTTAGATACATTTATTAGAAAACAGGAAATTGAAAGAAAATAAGCTGAACTCTTAATTTGTGGAATTGGAAAAAAATTAAATAAGCCTGGTGAAATGTAAAGAAGAAATAATAAATGTAGAGACAGAAATAAAATAGAGGACATGAATAAACCAACAATGGATTATTTGAAAAGATGTACAAAATAGACACAACTCTAGTGAGACATACAGTAAAACACAGAATGACCTGTGGGATTTTACACGGAATATATATTTTAAGCACGTGCAACGAGCAAGCCTTATTTTATAAGAATGTATATATTATATGAGGACTTATATAACACATTTTAAGGTAAGTGTCTATGGTACATAAAAAATAGGAGTGGGATCAATGATGAAAGTAAAAAATGTAAAAAAAAAAGGGTCTTAAGTGGCTGTATGGAGATAGAGTTCTGTGGCATCAGATACAGCGAGCATAGGAGTTATTCAGTAATTTGTATGAGAACAGTTTGGGGAAAAAATAATAAAGTTAAAGTAGTAATTTTTTTCAGGTAGATTAAAAAGTTTCACGTTAAAAATGAAACCAATAGCTAAATAAATATATGGTTTTCTATCTTATCTTGATTTATGGAAGGACTTTGTAAGTATAAATACAATGGGAAAAAAAGAGAAAAAAATGGATGCTTTGATGCCATTAAAATGAAACCTTTAAAAAATCAAATCTTGGGGGCTTCCCTGGTGGCGCAGTGGTTGAGAGTCCGCCTGCCGATGCAGGGGACACGGGTTCGTGCCGCGGTCCGGGAGGATCCCACATGCCGTGGAGCGGCTGGGCCCGTGAGCCATGGCCGCTGAGCCTGCGCGTCCGGGGCCTGTGCTCCGCAACGGGAGAGGCCACAACAGTGAGAGGCCCGCGTACGGCTAAAAAAAAAAAAAAAAATCAAATCTTTCTGTCCATCAAGGAGTCTAATTTTAAAAATTAGATACAAAAAACAAATAGGAAAGAACATTTGCAGCAAAAACTACAAAAGAAAAATATCCACAGTATATTAAATATTTATGCAAATAAATAGTAAAACATGAAAATAGACCTTATTAAAAGTTGGGAAAATAAAAAAAACTTTTTAACAATCCATAGAGAAAATACAGTTGGCTAATAAATATGGAAAAATATTCAATCTCAGTAGTAATATAAAAAATGCAAATTTAAACTGAAATTTTCCATCTACCAAATTAGCAGGCTAGCATTCCCCTTGGGAATATAAACTGGTCTCCCTTCCTAGAAGGTAATTTTATATTACATGTCAAAATACTTTTAAATTTTCATATATTTTCACTCAGTAATTCCTCTTCTAAGCATCTGTCTTTGGGAAAAAACCTACACATTCATCAAAATGGGAATATTAAATTTAGCACATCCACACTGTGACAGTAAAACTTCGTGAGAAAATAGTCTCTGAATCCCCAGACTCTGACACACAGTGGGACTCAATAAATGTTTGTTAAATGGCTCTGGAATTCTACATAGCAGTTAAAAAAAGAATGTGTTCAAATTACGATATGGAAAGATCTCCTAGACCTCTTATTAAGTAAAGTAAACAAGGTGAAAATCAGGACACACAGGATGATCCCACTGATGTAAAAGGAAAACCAGTGCCAAAACAAACAAAACGCATGTCTCTTTCTCTCTCTCTCTTTTTCTCTCTCTCCCTCCCTCCCTCCCTCCCTCCTTCCCTCCCTCCTTTCTTCTCTCTCTCAATGCATAGGGAAGTACATGAAAATGTACACACACCAAGACTATAAGAATCATTACATTTGAGAAGGAGATGGGGATGGGCGGGGAGAACACCTCTGAAGGGAGTCTGAATGGTTTTAGCTATAATTGTATTCTCAGATTAATTACCTACTTTAAAAAAGAATGTTTCCTAAAGGATGCATATACAAAGATGTTTATGATAGCATCATTTGTAATAATGAAAAGTTGAAAATAGCCCCTTAGGATAATAGATCTATGTTGGCCATGAAACATCATGTAGGTGTAATAAGCTGTGTTTTTGAAGAAGAGTTGATGGGAAATGACATGGTACATTATTAAGTGAAAAACAACAACAAAGATTTAATAAGAAAATATATAGGCTCATCTTACAAGAAACACTAGAGAGAGTTCTTCAAGCTGAAAGCAAGTGACCCTAGAGAATAATTTGATTCCACACACAAAAAACAAAGAGCACCAGGAGAGGTAATTATGTCAGTAATGATAAGAAAGGATAAATGCATATTTCTTCTCCTATTTGAAAAGCAATTGTATAAAACAATATGTATATAATTGTACTGATGGGCATTCAGCATATAGAAACATAGTGTATTTAACAATAAGAGCACAAAGTGGGTGGGAGAAAAGCTATATCAGAGTAAGGAAACGACACCAAATCCACAGGATCAAATGAAGAGGACTGGAAAGGTAAACAAGAAGGAAAATATAACAAACTCTGTAAAGGTATACTTGCTCTCTTTTCTTCTCTCATATGTTATCTGCCCTAATCACCCCAGGTCCAGGCCCCAGAACCTGCTGAAATTATACAAAATAGCTAACCCTAAACCTGCTTGCACTGGCTTCCGAGGGAAAAACAAAAGGGTTCTTGCCAATGTTTTCCCCTTGTTCCTTTTGCATCCTGACTGACCCTGTTATTTCCCCCAAATGTGTGGGAACTTGAGAACTATAATTAACAAACTATCTTTTCAGTGGCAATCATCTCCTGATCAAATGGCCTCACTATACCTGAATAATAATAAAACCTATTTTTTTTTAAATTTACTTATTTATTTTTGGCTGTGTTGGGCCTTTGCTGCTGCGCAGGCTTTCTCTAATTGCAATGAGCGGGGGCTACTCTTTGTTGTGGTGCATGGGCTTCTCATTGCGGTGGCTTCTCTTGTTGCAGAGCACGGGCTCTAAGTGCACGGGCTTCAGTAGTTCTGGCACACGGGCTCAGTCGTTGTGACTCACGGGCTCTAGAGCGCAGGCTCAGTAGTTGTGGCGCACGGGCTTAGTTGCTCCGCAGCATGTGGGATGTTCCCAGACCAGGGATCGAACCTATGTCCCCTGCATTGGCAGGTGGATTCTTAACCACTGTGCTGCCAGGGAAGTCCTGATAAAACCTATATTTTAAAACAATTAATAATTTTAAAACTATCCACAGAAAAACCTCAGGCACAGATTGCATCACTGGTGAATTCTACAGATATTTAAAGAAGAAATAATACCAATTCTTCACAAACTCTTCCCCAAAAAATAGAAAAAGAGGGAAAACTTCCCAGTTCATTCTATGAGGCCAGTATGACCCTGAAACTAAAACCAGAAAACTCTGCAAATACTTCTGTTATATAGGTGGATGTTTTGACTTACGTAAAACGTCTGCTAAATTCCAAATTTCTATAAAAGCTACTGTGTCTATGATAAACTTTCCTATATCTCTCCTTGCCATTTTTATAGATTCTATTAATGAAAGGAAAAGTCATGTAGAGTGAAGGCAGAAATGGTTGTGACAATGTCATTTTGCTTTTTCATTCTTCAAATGCCATCATACAATTTGTTTTCCTGTGCGAGCATTACACAAATACAATTGCTTTCAGGAACACTAAAACAGCATTTTATTGGATTTGAAGTATTGAAGGTACAGAATAAATGTGGTAATATAGAACTCTTCCTAACACAAGTATCTTAGAAGTTAATAAATAAGTTGATTTCTAGGTTCTTGAGTATTTGAAAAATAAAGTTGCAATTTGAGATTTTAAAAAGTAGATTACAACAAACGAAAACTACAGACCAATATTCCTTATGATTATAGATGCAAAAATGCAGGAAAGTATTTGACAAAATCCAACACCCTTTAATAAATTTAAAAAAAGAAATCTCCACAAACTAGGAATAGAAAGAAACTTTCTCAATCTGATAAAGGGCATATATGAAAAACCCACAGGTAACATCATACTTAATAGTGAAAGACTGAATGCTTTCTCCCTAAGACTAGGAACAAGACAAGGATGTTCACTTTTACCACTTGTATTCAATACCATACTGCAGTGAATTAGGCAGTTAGGCAAGAAAAGAAATAAAAGGCACTGAGATGGGAAAAAAGTAAAACTGTCTCTATTTGCAGATGACATGAACTTGTATATAGAAAATCCTAAGGAAACCACTAAAAAAATACTACTAGAACTGAAAAACGAGTTTGGCAAGATTGTAAGGTACAAAATCAGTACGTAAGACCAACTGTATTTCTATACACTTGCAATGAGCAATGTGAAAATGAAATTAAGAAAACAATTCCATTTAACGATAGCATCAAAAGGAATAAAATACTCAGGAATAAACTTAAGAAAAAAAGTGCAAAGTATATACACTGAAAATTACAAAATATTACTGAAAGAAACTAAAGACCTAAACAAATGGAAAGACACTCCATGTTCGCTGATGGAAAGACAATATTGTTATGATGGCAGTACTCTTTCAATAGGTCCGCAGATTCAATGCAATCCCTTTCAAAACCCTAGCTGGTTTCTTTGTAGAAATTGACAAGCCGACCCTAAAATTCATACAAAAATTCAAGAGATACAGAATAGCCAAAACAATCTTGAAATAGAAGAATAACTCACAATTTCCAATTATAAACCTTAGTACAAAACTACAGTAAGCAGGATAGTGTGCTATTGGCACAAGGACAGACATATAGATCAACACAATAGAATTGAGAGTAAGAAATAAATCCTCACATTTATAGTCAACTGATTTTCAGCAAGGGTGCCCAAGCAATTGGATGGAAGAAGAATAATTTTTTCAACAAATGGTACTGGGACAACTAGATATCTACAAAGACAAAGTAAGACCTCTATCTCATACCATTTACAAAACTTAACTAAAAATGAATCAAAAACCTCTTAAATGTAAGAGCTAAAACTATAAAACCTTTAGAAGAAAATGTACGTGGACATCTTCATGATCTTGGATTAAGCAATGATTTCTTAGATATGACACCAAAGCACAGCAACAAAAGTAGAAATAAATTGAACTTCATCAGAATTTACAACTATTGTGCTTCATAGGACACTATCAAGAAAGTGGAGGGCTTCCCTGGTGGCGCAGTGGTTGAGAATCCGCCTGCCAATGCAGGGGACATGGGTTCGTGCCCCGGTCCGGGAGGATCCCACATGCCGCGGAGAGGCTGGGCCCGTGAGCCATGGCCGCTGAGCCTGTGCGTCCGGAGACTGTGCTCCGCAACTGGAGAGGCCACAACAGTGAGAGGCCCGTGAACCGCAAAAAACAACAACAACAACAACAACAAAAAAAAAAAAACAAAAAAAAAGAATCCTCCTAAAGAAAGTGGAAAGACAGCTCAGAGAATGAGAGAAAATATTTGCAACTCATATATCTTATATAGCCAAAAGTAGAAACAACCCAAATGTCCATTAACTGATGAATGGATAAATAAAATGGAGTATATTCGTACAATGGAATATTATTCAGCAACAAAAAGGAATGAAGTATTGATATATCCTATAACATGGATGAATCTTGAAAATATTCTAAGTGAAAGAAGCCAGACACAAAGAGCTGTAGAACTGGATATTGTATGATTCCATCTATATGAAATGCCCAGCAGAGGCAAATCTACAGAGGCAACGCATAGATAAGTGGTTGCCTAGGGATGGCAGGACTTAGCTAGCCTGCAAAGGTATGTCTGCATTCAACAGAGATCAGCATTACCTTTAGAAGCCTTCAAGGAGTACATTGTTAACACAAAATGGCAGCTGTGGGATAAACAAAAAGAGGCTCATTTTAGTTTAAATACTCCTTAGGAAGACCTAAGCAATGACCTCAAGCTGGAAAGAGCCAAGCCTTAGAATGGTCTAAGAGCCAGATTAAGTATTCACTGTGGTGTCTTTTCTGCATCCTTCTCATTTCTACTGTCACTTTCATCAGGCGTTCTTCTCTTAGTTACTCAGCACCCTATATTTTAAGGGCTTTTAAAAAATAATAAAATAAGATTGCACCACTGGCTCTGTTAGTCTCATCACTGAGTGATTTCAGATGCAGGGTTTGGTGCCAGTGCAGTTGAAGGAGGCAGAGCAACTGATCACCCGTGGGCCAAATAGTAATCATATGGCATTATTTTTCATCAAGAAATTCTTAAGCTTCATAGGGCTGAATCCTGAATTTGACACTCTTGGCTAAACTTGGGACTTGGTTAAAGATTAAATAAGCAAACTTTTATTTCAATTGTATAAACCAAAAACTAAAATACAAGTGAAGACGCACTAAGAAAGTGGAGATTTGGTTTTCTGTGACTGATACTCTTTTTTTAGCATCCGATTTTGCATGTGTGTGTATGAGACATCAACAAAAAATAAATAAGTAAGAGAAATGGTAAGCATACATGAGTCACAGAAAATGTTTAAAACCATTTGGCTCCCCTAGGAGATGGCCAGATCGTCAGTGAATGATTTAGCATGGGAAATAGCCAGTAAGAGCAAGCGTGATTGGTGAAGGGATCTGAACGAAACATGAGAGGTGGGGGAAAATGTGGGACCTTCCACTTGAGAGTCTTAAAAAGATTACCTCAGGGGATTAGTGAAGGGTTGGGCTCCAACCTGCTTGCTCTAAAGGCAGTTCATAAGATATAGATGAAAAGAACTGTAAGAAGCATTAGCCATTGTATTGCTAAGCCAAGGAGATCCTTTCAGCAACAAACCTCTTGCTGGACCTGTTTCAGGTTCTATTTTTCATATGGAATCAAAAACAACTTTACATACTTAGTTTCTACTAAAGCTTTCCCCCTGCCCCTTGTTGACAGAATGGCTTGAGAGCCCTGTCAAGAATCTCCAACAATCTCTGATGCTTGCAACATTCACATGCTCTACACTGTTCTTTTATAAAACAACACCCTCCAGAGTTGTTTGGTGATGAGTACTTAGACACTGGTGACAATAGCATCTATTTTTGTTTGTTTATTTTTTAGAGAATTGACGTTTGCTCTTTTTCTATATATTTATATATTTCCTTATCTATTTAGGCTGCTCCGGGTCTTTTTTTTTTTATTATTCGGTTGCACTGGGTCTTAGTTGCAGCAGGTGGGCTCCTTAGTTGCAGCTCGCCAGCTCCTTAGCTGCGGCATGTGGGCTCCTTAGTTGCGGCATGCATGTGGGATCTAGTTCCCTGACCAGGGATCGAACTCAGGCCCCCTGCATTGGGAGCCCAGAGTCTTATCCACTGCACCACCAGGGAAGTCCCCTGCTCCGGGTCTTAATTACGGCACATGGGATCTTTAGTTGTGGCATGTGGGATCTTTTAGTTGCAGCATGCAGGCTTCTTAGTTGAGGCATGTGGACTCTTAGTTGTGGCGTACATGTGGGATCTAGTTCTCCGACCAGGGATCGAACATGGGCCCCCTGCGTTGGGAGCGCAGTCTTACCCACTGGACCACCTGAGAAGTCCCTCCCTGTATAGCATCTTACATGTCATCTTACATGCTCACCTGGAGACACCATAAATACTGCTTGGTGCTGTTGATTATCCAGGCAGGAGTCAATATCCCAATTGAATTTCAAACTCTAAACAGCAAAGTCATCATGCCACTCTGAACTTATGTGGGCCTCCTTTCTAAAGAATCAAATTGATTTTTTAAAATCTATGTAAATTAGTTATGCCTCAAACCTCCCAGAAGACAATTAGTAGCTATCTTTTGCTGAATGCTTCCTCTGTGGCAGGCATCCTTCTAAGCATTTATGTTGTATCACTTTGGGTAAATCATGTATTCTCTGTGAGCTTCAGTTCATCTGTAAAATGGGGAAAACACTGGAATCACAAATTCAGTTGCCTACAGGTAGCTAAGTAGAGGCAGCTAGGTGTAAGCACTTGAGCAATTATTAAGTGAGATATACCCGGCATTCTTGGTGGCTGAATCACTAACCTTGCCTCTTCTGTAGGCAGATCCTGCCTTCCCACTTAGAGCAGCAGGAAGTGTGAGACATGCTTTCCTAGGCTCCCTTGCAGCTAGGATGTTGGCATATGAGCCAGTCTTGGTCACTTGTGAGCTCAGGAGGAAGTCAGTTAGGGACTTTTTTTTTTAAGTTTTACCTTTACAAGAAAGAGAAACCAATGGGAGGACATGTTTTCGTCTTCTGGATATGTGTCTGCATGTGACATGTGCGCCTTTTGGAGGCCTTGGTAGAAAGGAGGGGAACATCACAGCTGACTTACTGAAGATGTCGGGGGAAAGGTGGAAAACATCAGTGGTGGGGGCAGCAGTCCTTGACAACATTTTTTGTGCCACTGTATGAACCCTGGAGCTCCCCTACCTTAACTGAGGTAATACACCCTTACGTGAAGCTATTAGTTGGGTTTTCTATCAGTCACGCTGAAATCATCCTCACCTCATCTTGACATACCACTGAGGGGCATTCCTCATCTAAAGAAGTCGGCTGCACTCAGTTCCTGCTGGTTGCTGCCAGATGAGGATTTTTCAAGAAGAGCTAGGAATCCAGATTTTTATATAAAACTCCAGATTTTAAAACGTTGGCTCAGATTAAAGGAATATGTGCAGGCCAAACAAAATACACGTGGAGGCCAAGTTCAGCCCATAGACTCACTATTTTCAACCCCTGATCTACCTCTGACAGTTGTTGTGAGAACTGAATTAACTATGTTTAAAATAAGATCAGTAATAATAATAGCAAACACTTACATAGCACTTAATATGGGCCAGGCACCATTCTGCTTGCTTTACCAATCTAATACTCATATGTAACCAGGTCTTACAACAACCTTATGGGAGATGTAACTGTTACTTCCACTTTACAGATAAGGAAAGTACGGAAAAGAGAAGTTGAGTAATTTGCTCTGGTCACACAGTCATGATGAAGTAGAGCAGGAAGGTGAGCCTGGACCCAGGTAACCTGGCTCCAGATTTCACTACTCTTAATCAATACATTATGCTTGTGAAACATTCAGTACAAATTTCTGCCCATAATTGATACTCAGTCCATGTAAGTTCCCTTCCCCCATCCCCTCCAATGCTTTGAAGCAATTTCAAGAATAGAATTAGAGATTTTGGGGACTTCCCTGGTGGTCCAGTGGCTAAGACTCTGTGCTCCCAATGCAGGGGGCCCAGGTTCGATCCCTGGTCAGGGAACTAGATCCCATGTGTCACAACTGAGTCCACATGCCACAACTAAAGATCCCGCATGCTGCAACTAAAGATCTTGCATGATGCAACTAAGACCCAGCGTGGCCAAAATAAATAAATACATTTTAAAAGAAAAGAAAGAATTACGGATTTTTCTGATGCTAAAGAGGACAGCTTGGCATTTTAGATATTAATGACAGTTGCCATTTCAGTTCGGTGCCTCAAAAGGTGCTGTAATATCCAGGCAGGTGATCAGTATCATAATAAATGAAAGCTATATGGACTTGGCTGGAAGGTGGAACAGCTGTGATGACATTTGTGCTCAGCTTCTTGGCCACCAAACAATAGGGATGCTCTGAACATGGTGAAATGTTGTGTCTTCAGAAGAGGCCACCAACCTCCCATGGTGACTGCCACACTCCCAACCAGGAATCCTAGGTAGTGTGGACTGGATGGGGGGGGATGGATGGATGATGGATTGGCTCCAAAGGTACACACATCTTCATATACAGGAGACAATGTTATTCTGACTCTTCCCTTAGAGTCAGTCCCAAGATAGACAGTCTCAAAGCTAAATCCCTTTGGTGTAATTAACAACTGTCGTGCTTAATCAGTCATAACCAAACATTCCCTAAAAATGGGCTCTTAGAGAAATGATTCCATTGAGAGAAATGCAACTCCAAAAATGTTCATAACAACATTGATGGGGGTGGGGGTGAGGGGAGTGTGGGAAAGCCATGCGCCCAAATGTCCAGCAATAAAAAGTATATTTTGGTACAACCATAGAGTTGACTATTAGATCACCATTAAAAAACATTGCTTACAAAGGATGTGCAATAGAAAAATACTTATGAACCAATAATAAATGAGAAAAGGACACAAGTTGCTTATACAGCATATATAAAAATGCATCATTTAAATGAATTTTTCTTAAACAACAAAAAACACTGAAAATGACCCATATACTACACGTAAATAGACAAACCAACAAATATTTACTGATTGCCTACTAATGACAAGAAACAAAAAAATTACTTCCTGTTTCCAAGAGCTTTCAAAATAATTAAGGAGATGAGATGTTCCCTAACAATTACATCGTAAAGAAATTAGGTGGTAGACGTAGAGAACAAACGTATGGAAACCAAGCGGGGAAAGCGGCGGTGGGTGGGGACGGTGGTGTGCTGAACTGGGCGACTGGGATTGATGTGTATACTCTGATGTGTATAAAATTGATGACTAATAAGAACCTGCTGTATAAAAAAATAAATAAAAATTTAAAAAAAAGAAATTAGGTGGTAATTGGAATATGAACAATATGTAACAGTTGCTATAATACTCAGAGGAGAGAAAGATGACCTCTGGCTATGGTGAGCCAGGCAGGCTGTGAAGAGGAGCGGGAGCTGAACGAGGTTTATCGGGATTTCAGGAAGCCAAAGGGCATTTCAGGCAGGAAGGGATGCAGAGTCTGTACGGATGCAGGTATGGAAACATGCAAGTTATGCTTAATGTGATGTAGGGGAAAGAACTTAGGCCCTGAGCTGGAACCCTGGCTCTGTGATTTCTCCTGAATGACATGCTAACCTCTGAGGTCATAGGTTTTCCAACAATAATGCATCTGATAGGATCTTTGTGTGGATTAAACAAGATCATTGGTATAAGATGCCTGGTCCACTAACTTGTTAAATGTTAATTTTTTTGATATCTCTTTCTCTTTCTCTTCAGCTGTCTTTGTTCATTCATTCAGTCAGTCAGTCACTTAGTTATCCATTCACTCATTCGTTCGGCACGGGTTGAGCACCCATCTTGTGCCCGCACTGGGCTGGTTACTGTCTGAATGCTCCCATCCAGTTCCACTCCACACTCACCCCTGCCCTGTGCTGTGCCCCAGGAGCCTGACAAACGTGGACCACATCACCCAGCCTCCCTTGCCCTCTAGCTTCCAGTTGGAAACACTGGCAGGAAATCTGAGGGCACGAGGAGAAAGAAGTTGGGCAATTTACCCCGTGCCTCACTTCCTCTCTGTCTTGTCTTGGGGGTGGTGGGTAGCCCCTCTTCCTTAGCACAGCTCCCAGCTCGTGTGGGACCCAGCTCCCCCCTCCTGCCCCTTCACACCTGGCGGGGGATGACAGTCCCCGGGGCCCTCACCATGTCTTGTGGGTTCCCTTCACACTGTACATGGTCTCTTTGTTCAGTCCCCTTCGGTTAAAGCCTTCTGCCTGCTCACTGGGACTCTGACATACATGACGAAGAAGGCAGACAAGCCCTCGCCTCCTACGTTCTGATAAACAATTGCATAAACAAAATAGCCACAGGTGCTAAGAAGAAAATAAGGTAATGTGATAAAGAATGGTTGGGAGAGGCTACTTGAGGGGGATGGCATTTAAACAGAGACCTAAAGGCTGAGGGGGAGCCAGCAATCCAAAGATCTGGGAGACCCCTGTTTCAGGCAGAAGTGCATCTGTAAGAGCGTTAAGGTGAGGACAGGCATGGGGTGTTGGAATAATAAAAAGAGGCCAGTGGGGCTGGAAATTGGTGACCTGGGGGGTGAGTGGTGGGAGGACGGTCAGAGAGGCAGGAGGGGCCAGTCAGTGCTGGACGTGGTGGGCCGTGGAAAGGGATCCGGACTTACAGGCTAAGTATATTAGGAAGTCTTTGAAGGGCTGCAGGTTGGGGAGTAATTTGAGCCATGTTTTGAATCTACAGTCTTCTACTGTGTGGGCAATGGATTGTACATCAGGAAAGAGTGGGAGGTTATTGCTATGGCCCAGGCCAGAGCTGTTGGTGGCTTGAACTAGAGTGTTGGCAATGGCAGTGGAGAGATGTGAATGGACTTGAGATCCATTTACACTATGATTCTGAGGTATCATAATACTTTAGTTTTTCCCAACCAGTGTCCTAGATCCTTGGAGGATGGTGAGCACACTATATATTTTTTATTAATTTATATTTTCATTTTAATGATTATATATTTCAAAATTAGATGAACACATCCTGGATCATCTGCATGCCCACCTTATAACAGAGTAGTATGATCACATAATTTCAGTGGCGCCATTTCATTTGGATTCTAAGACCGCCACAGCACCACATGATGGCCTACAGTGACAGCATTTAACATCACGTGATGATTTTAACACGTAACACACACACACAGAAAAGTACACCACTCACAAGTACATGACTCAATACATTTTCACAAACTGAACGTCTCCATAACCAGCACACAGTTTAAGAACCTAACACTCCAGGAACCCCTCTGGCACCCTCTCCAGGCCACTCCCCACCCCACCCCCCAGTGTAACTATCATCCTGATTTCTAACACCATAATTTAGTTTTGCTCGTTTTTGAGCTTTACATGAATGCAGAGATGAGAGTTATGTAAAGTGAGATGAAGCAGACCTCTAAAACTCCCATCATGGTGTGTGGGCAGCATGGGATTCTCACCAGGGACGGGCCCTCAGTTTCAGTTCATGCTTCCTGGGCATTGTGATGAAGATCTGACCTCAGAGACTAGAACCCAAATTATCCCCAAGGCGTGAAGCAACCTCATTAGCCTGGATCCCCATCAATGGACACCGTCCAGCACGGTCACATCAGTAGTGCTGGCTATGTATTAGAATGTCTGTTTATCATAGCGGTGGCTGTCATGCAGCATAATATTTTCCCACACCTTCCATGAGTCATGAGATGCTAAGAGTAAAATGGTGATGTCTTGACTTTTGTCCTTGCTTTCCCAGGCTGCACTCCAGCAGCTTTCCCAGGTCCAGACCAAAAGGTGTTTTCATCAATCCAGATGCAAAGTCCAGCTGAATCTGCCTCTAGTCACATGTAGGCCCCAACCCCTGCTCCTCCTGTCCTCCATTACACTGCCAGGGGCAAAACAGGGAAGCGGGCAAGATTTGGTTTTGATGCACTCTTTTGCTCATTCCAATTCTGGCCCCTCCCATTAACTCCAGTGACCTCACGCCTCCCCCTGGCCCCAGAGTCCCTCACTGGAAGCACGCACAGCCCTACCCACCATACCATAGCCCCCCCGCCTCCCATTCTCTCCCAATTCTGCTTTCTGCTATGTGACAATGCGTGGCATCAGCTTAATCCAAGGAATGCCCGTGATGGTTTAGTAGAAAGAGTGCTAGTTCTATTTCTAGTTCTAACATTACATCAGTTAGGATAGTTAATTAGCTGAAAGTGGTAGAATTCAACTTAAGCAAAAAACAAACAAAAAATCCAGTACTGAATGAGTTCCTTCGGGGGTCAGTGATCAGATACAGCTATATCAGGGTTTCCAACAACGTCATTAAGACAGACTCACTCTCTCCACGTCTTGGCACTGCTTTCCTTGGCTCTCTGCCAACAGTCCTATCCTCCCAGCAACCCCAAGGGAGCACATGAACTTCTCTATTCCAAGGTCCTGAAATCAAGTCTCGTTAGCTTTGATTGGCCTCCTGGGAACACATGTCCTGATGCTCTGGTTGGTGAGGCCCAGCTCACTTGCTCATGGTGGATTTGGGGGTAAAGTCAGCACCACCCAAAATGCTAGAAGTGAGAGTGGGAGGGGCTGGTACCCCAGAAGGACTGAGGCCGGCAGCAGCCACATGCGTCCTCTCCAGTCATTAATTAATCACAAGAGCTTGACAAATCTTTCCACCTCTGGGACTGGTTTCTCAACTGCAAAATGAGAGGGATGGACCCTACAGCTTCTAAGATCCCTTCTACTTTAACACTTTATGATTCCACCTAATTTCTCATGGGCATGCTACGTAGTATTTTTACCTCTTAGAGAATAATTTCTTAATCCAGTTAAAATGGGGCACAGCAGAGACTTAACCACCGATGTGATAAGCCATTTGGAAGGGGCAAGCCCCACCATAGTGCAGGCCTAGCCCATGCTCTCTGCAAGATCCCTGCCCAGTGACCCCGTAAAGAAACAAGCCAGAGAGGCTGGTGCCAATGGAGAGAGAGGGATGAAATCGGAAGCAGCCATTCACTGATTAATTCAACCAGTAATTATTATGCGCTTCCAGTATCTCAAGCACCGTACTAGGCTCTGGGAATGAACGTGAGCAAGGCACAGCCCCTGTTCTCTAAGACAACTAAGACAGCAGTCTTGAGGTGGGCACAGACAAGCAAACCGCTGATTGACAGCTCAGAAGGTCAAGGGCTGTGGCAGGATGGTAAGGTGGCTCAGATGACGGGCACGTAACCCACTAGGAGATAGCTAGGGTTTAGGGCCTGAGGAGCTGAGAGAATAATCAGGGACGTTGTTTCTAAGGAGATCCTGAATAAGGCCTGGAAGGCGAAAGAGAAGAATTTAGCCAGTTGAGAAAGGTATTCACAATGCAGCAAGTTGGGGCAGTCTTGGAGCGTTGCAGTTTGTTGCAAGTGGCTGCCGCTGTGGAGTTTAAATGGGGCAGTGGCAAGACATAAGGCCAGGCTTCATGGTAGGGAACTGGAGTACCAAACCAAGAAGGTGGATGTTTATCATGGAGGCACTGAAGAGCCACTGAAGAATTTTAAGCAGGAGGGTAATACAATATCTCTCATTTTTACAAAGGATCTACCAGTATCATGTGGGGTCAGGGAGACATAAGACCAGTTGTCTTCAAGAAGTCTGTGATCATACTGTCATAATGATAGAGGAAGGACTTCATGCCCAGTATCTGACTGCTTGCTTCTGTAGTTTTTGTGTCATGTATGTCTGTTTATTCACACTTCACCTTGTTCCACGTAAAGCTCGCTCTTCAGAAAAATGCCTGCACCTGGGACAAAGACTTTTAAAAAGCCCATCCCTGGTCCAAAAATGCTTACAGGTGATCTGTAAGTCTCTGCTGAAAATTTGACCACACCTCACACCTGATTATAAAACAACTCAAGATCTCTGCAGCCCCCAAATATTATGACAAGGATTTAACAATCCATCAGTATTCAAGGGGCAAACCTGGGACCCTCTGCTGGCTGCTCAAGGAGCCTTATGGGTCTGCCTCCTGCAGAAGGGAGAAAGTTCTATATTCCTCAGAAAATTGCTCTGCACAAAGGAAATCATGGCTCCCTGCACACCCAGGCTTGAGAGGAGATTATTCCTAATGGCATAAATCCTCAGAGAATCACGTGTCTGGAAGAAAAGCAGAGATGCATCTGAATGCCAGGGCTGCCTTAGACCAAAGAGAAACAAGGAAGAGTACTAATTGAGCTGTGAAAACAACATCTACCCAATCAACCTAAAACCTCTTCTGGAGAACAGGTGGCTTCCCAAATCTGTCATGAATTAATAAATAACTGAAAAAATGGCTGATTTCCATAGAAGTCTGACATTCTCAGTCCACTACAAGGACAGTCAATTCTTAATCATGTGGGAGAACAGGGACCTTTGCCAAACATCCTGAAGGATGAGGAATAATTTTTTTAATTTATATTTGGCTTGGAAGTGCATTCCATTTTTTTTTTGTACTAGCTTTAACTTTCAAGCTGTGTTTCACTGAAGATTAAGTAGCAATGACAGTGACCATGACAATCTCTCCTTAGAGTCTGTCGCAATTTTCAAAGCTTATTTATATCCACTGTCTCATTTGAGCTTCTCAATAACCCAACTCAGTGACTTGATTAGCAAATGCCTACATTACAGACGAGGGACTGAGGTTCAGAGACACTCCACAGCTACTAAAGCGGTTGAGCTAGGTCTTGAACTCAGGCTTCTAACTTGAATCCAGAATTTTTTCTAGGAGTGGGTGAAAGAAGCCAAAACAAAGCAAAAAACTGGGTTGCAAAAAAAAGTGTTGACTGCCGAAGCTTTACATGAGGATGAGAAATTAGTAACAAAGAGGCCATTTTTCACGTGGACTCAAAATGTGAGTTCTCCTTGTTGTTTTTTTTTCTATTTGTACAAGAGCTTTGTTGTTTTAAAAGGCCCTTTCTTCTCATTCAAAATGAGAAAATACCTCCTGACAGCCATGCAATTAGCAGGGCCTTCAGATATTGATTTCCTCTGTTCTCGGCATTACCCTTTTTCATAGGGCTCCACACAGGCTCCTGATAGAAAGGAAAGCTGGAATTTCTGAATTGGCCTCTGAAGTATTTTAGCTGTTTCCCATCACCATCTCTCAGCTGCATTCCCAAGGCTTCTTCCTCCCTCCCTCAGCCACATCTAAGGGCGATTGCTAGGCAGGGATTCTAAGGCAGGGATTTTAGAAAGGGGAGGGGGAGGGGAAAAGGGACTGGGAACATACAAGGAGAGAGGAATGAAAAGAAAGAAAATCGATCCCTGGATGGAAATCCAACAAATTCTTGTGTAAAAGTTATATTTCCCCTTGAAGAAAGGAGAGGGGTTGGAGCATAAAACAGAAATTACCAATGATACTACTACCATGATTCTTTCACTCATTCCACAAACATTTACTGAGATCCAGCTGGTACCAGGGACTTTCATAGGCTCTGAGAATGTACACAATTGGCAAACACCAATATAATCCCTACCTTTATTGAGGATACAGTGTTCCCCAGGAAGCTGACTCTGAGACAGATTAGAATGCATACATCATATTACAGAGTGCTTTTAGGATTAACACCCATGGAGAGAAGGAAAGTAAGCAGGAGTGAGCCCAGAATGCAGTCAAAATATGAAACAGTCTTAAGGGAAGCCTGGGCCAGCCCTACACAGGGTTCTAAAGAGGAATGACCTTTCAGAGCTGTTCCCAGGTGAATGAGAGGCCAGGCCTTCACACCCCCATGTAGATCAATCATTGAAAGGGGGTGTGGCCTTGGGGGGCAGCTCTCTTCATCTGAGGCAAGGCCAAGGGGGTCACACTTCCATCAGTGGAGGCAATAATAGCCTTTAATCCTGAAGGTGGATCTGAGTGGCTCATCAGAGCCTCCAGCACATAAAGTCTGGTAGAGGGGGCAGCAGCCATAACATAATCACAGAAAAATGTATAATGCCCTGTGATTGGTGCTACAAAGGAGAGGTACATGGTACCTTGAGAAAGTGCAACCAAGATTAAAAGGAGGGGTTGGGTTTCAGGCATGGGAAGCACATCTGCAAAGCCCTGGATTGGGAGGGCATGGGAAGGGAAATAAGTTGAAGAGCTTCTCTGAAGGGAAAATGGTTGAGCGCTCACCACATGCCAGGTACATGTTGGGCACTTTTGATACATCCTCTAGTTCACTTCACAACAACCCCATGAGGTAGGTATTGTTCCCAGGTCCTTCTAGCATCTCTTGAGATCAAAGAACAATATTCCCTGGAAATATGTGAAGCCAGAAGTGACAGGCCCGATGGTCACGGAGTCAAAAGCACAACCAATTGATGGGAGCTGAAATCAACCTAGCCAGTTCTCTGAGCAGAGAAAGGAGTCATAAGGAAAACAGAGACACAAGCTGAACTAGGACTCCTTTGTGGAATACGAAAAAGGAAAGCAATCAATATAAACTGAAGACCAAAGCAAGGTTTACTAAATTTACACATAATAGCATTGATTATTATAAAAAAATTCAATACAATTTTAGATTTGATTTACTCCTACATTCATTGAGCAATGCTGCATTTTGGGAACTGCAGAAATCAAGTAGACTGTGCTGAAACATCGAATAAAATGACTCTCAAGGCAACTAATAATACATTGTAATGAAAGAGGATTTTAAAAAATATTTTTTGGTAAACAATTATGTAGCTGATTTCTATATCTGACGGGTGCAAAATCTGTTGAAATAAGGCAATCTGCAACACAAAAATCACATTGTGACAATTTCCGTTTTTTCATTGGAAAAGCTATGTATATGTAAGCAAAATATGCATAGCAGAGGTTCCCACTTGAGTCTTTGCTATATCTACTGCAGACCTATGGTAATATCAGCCAGAAGTGCATGTCTTGGTGGGGGGGGGGGGATTAGAGAGCCTCCCTGGAGAGAATTCATCCCAAACTAAGGCAGTGGGAACCTGGAAATCTGTGATTTAAGAAGACAGGATTGAGAAAACCTGTTCTGGTGTCAGACCGGGGTTTGAGTCACTTCCTAGCTATGTGACTTCAACCAAATTACTAAACCCCTGCTAAGCCTCAGTTTTCTTGTCTATAAAATGGGCTGTGAGAACCCCTGTGAAGTTTTGAAAGTTGAGCAATTCTCAACATTTAGAAATGGAACACCAAGCATGGGTATTAATATGAGAAAGTTCTCTTGGTGCTACTAAAAGAATAGTCCTCAGACTCACAGCAGCACCTTGCAGCTTTGTTAGAAATGCAAATTATCAGGCTGCATCCCACACCAGTCCTGCTGACTCAGAATCTCTGGAGGTGGGAGCCCAGAAAACTGGGTTTGAGCAATTCTCCAGGCAGAGTGACCAAGCGTCCAAGTTTGCCCCAGGCAGAGGAGTGTCCATCGAAGAGGAACTTCCAGTGTGAAAACTGTAGAGTCCAGGGTGATCTGAGATGGATTGGTTACTCTAACTCCACGTGATTCTCATGTGTGCTAAAGTCTGAAAACCACTGCTCTAACATATGTATGCATATTTTTAAATTAATATAATATAGTGGACAACACACTTGAAGATTTCAGTGAAGATTTCCACAAATCCCTCGGGGACGGCTATGAATTACTGCTTTAAGGTAAGCCAATATGTATTCAGCATCCTTTACAGGTCAAAAGTTTGGACGGATGCCCTTTGTTTTACCTCTGTGATCATACAGCATCCTCAGGTTGGTAGGTGTCTTAATCCTCACCTAGAAAAGTGAGATTTAGGGACTTCCCGCGTGGTCCAGTGATTAAGAATCCACCATCCAGTGCAGGGGATGCGGGTTCGATCCCTGGTCGGGGAACTAAGATCCCACATGCAGCGAGACAACTAAGCCTGCGTGCCCCGACGAAGAGCCTGCACACGCCGCAACGAAGGATCCTGCGTGCCACAACTAAGACCCGACGTAGCCAAAAAAATAAATAAAAATTTTAAAATAAATAAATAATTTTAAAACCCACCATAGTCAAAAGAAAAAGGAAAGAAAGAAAAGAAAAGGAAACTGAGATTTAAAGACGTTAGTAACCTGCCTATAGGATCACCAGTAAGCCCGGGCTTGGGGTTCAAGGATGTCACTTTCTAGAGCCTGTATTGGTTCCATTAAACCTATGTTTCCTCAAGAGTGGAATGCAACTTACCAGGGAAGGAGAGATGATTTAGTGTGCTAGGGGAGATGATTGTAGAAGGTAGACAGGGCAGTGTTAAATAAGACATCACATTGTGAGAAATAATGCTAAAAATTGCTGATGCTCATATAACCCTTACTATGTATGTGCCAGGCACTGTTATAAGAGTTCTATCCTCAGTTCTACAGATGAGAAAACTGAGGCACCAAGGTCATACAGTTAGTAGGTGATGTGGCCCTGGAATTAGAACCCAGGCATCTTGACACGGAGTCCACTACTGAGCTATTTGCCTCTTTCTTTATAATTCTCTTTCAATCCCATTCCACGAAGGAAGTTCAGGTTTAGAGCTGACTCGTCTTTTTCATCTTTCCAATATTTGCTAGTTTCTCTCTACCTAGAGAGCAAACTGCAGGTTCAGAACCCTCTGTTTGGCTGACATTGTATTTGTTCCTATTGGATACCATCTGTGTATGGTAAATAATATTGGACTTCCACTCAGGCAGAGACATAAAGTTCCTTTTACTTAAGGGAAAAGTGAGTTATTGAAAGGAAAAATTTAAGTTGATAATAATGACAGAGAATTGTGAAGGTGATACCCGGTGGTGTGTGTGGTACTAGGATGGAGGGAAAAGATGAGAAGGAGGTCGACAAGTGACTGACTGTATTGGGGTGGCACTGCATTTCGGCACGATGCTCCTACTCGTCTCCATTCTCAAGCTTTTTGGGTTCTCTGAGTTCTCCTGCTTTTTTTTTTTTTTTTTTTTTTTTTTTTTTCCGGTATGCGGGCCTCTCACTGCTGCGGCCTCTCCCGCTGCGGAGCGCAGGCCCCGGACGCACAGGCTCAGCGGCCATGGCTCACGGGCCCAGCCGCTCCGCGGCACGCGGGATCCTCCCGGGCCGGGGCACGAACCCGCGCCCCCCGCATCGGCAGGCGGACCCCCAACCACCGCGCCACCAGGGAAGCCCTCTCCTGCTATTTTAAAGAACCATGAACTGCTGACAGGAAGGTAGTCAGCATTCTTTAGAAAATACTTTCCCATTTCACTACTGATTCTCCTTGTTCCCTTCTACTCAGACTTTCAAGCCTCCTTCAGATTTTTCTCACAGGGAGCCCTGATGCAGGAACCAGGATCCCTGCACCGGAAAAGTATGGCAGCAGACTCTTCTGCTGTTCATGTTTAGTTCTCTCTCTTTCCTGGGTACATCGGAAAACTACACCTCCCGGCCTCCGTATAATTAGGCGTGTCTGTGAGACCTGATTCTGGCCAATGAGCTGTGAAGAGAAGTGATGGGCAGCATCTGAGAGGGAGCGTCTCTTCCTCTGTGGCAGCGGCCTGGGAGCTCCCTGGTGGAGTCACCAGATGCAAGCCGACTGCGTCTCTGAGCTCTCACTTGGAAAGAAGCTACCCCAGAGATTCAACAGACCTGCAGTAGATTTGGGTGGGTGAGAAATAAACTTCATATGTGATGCCACTGAGATAGCAGGGGTTAGTTTGTTACCACACTTGACCTAGCCTTTCCTGGCCAATACAAGCACATCTCATCAAGATATTATTTATTACATTAGAAAGCACTTTCCACTACTGGGAGAGTATTTTTCTCTAGAGTACAAAGGAAATTCCTAAAATGTTCAAGAGGATTTGGCAAACAGGGATTACTTGAAACTGTAGGACTTGAGCCTTCAACAAATGGTCCCAACACACTGGGACCCCAGGCAGGATTGCGGGGTGAGGGATGTGGAGGATACAAAGGGAAGTTGAAAGAATGTTGCAAATTCTATTTTTAAGAAAATATCCCTTTCCCAGAGCCAGGCTGCCTCCATCTTCGAGGTTGATAGAAGCGCTCAGCATGATGCTGGTAGATAAATGTGGGAGTCGTTATCCTCCTCTGAAACCAAGGGTGAAAATCATTTGCTGCTCTGGGAAGGTTCCTATTTGTTTCTGTTGTCAAAATTAACCCTGCAGGGCTTCCCTGGTGGCTCAGTGGTTGAGAGTCCGCCTGCCGATGCAGGGGATGCGGGTTGCTGCCCAGGTCCGGGAAGATCCCACATGCCGCGGAGCGGCTGGGCCCGTGAGCCATGGCCGCTGAG
>NC_041219.1:27748862-27778438 GCF_002837175.3 Physeter macrocephalus
AAAAAAAAAAAAAAAAAAAAAAAAAAATTAACCCTGCAGCCTTTCACAGAACCAAAGAAGACACTTCTCCTGTGTGTGTGAATATATTTTCTTACTGTTGTTGTCGTTTTAAAAATCATGTAAAAAACTCTTACCCAAGGCTCTATCTAGTTGAGCCTTCTGCATTATTAAAAGAAGTAGCATGATTATGAGAAACTATACATGCAAATGTCTTTACTTTATAAAAATGAGGCTCCAGATTGGCTCAATGATTTTGCATGTTCTCAAACACATACCCAGCAGGGGATACTTTTTTTTTTTTTTTTTTTTTTTGTGGTACGCGGGCCTCTCACTGTTGTGGCCTCTCCCGTTGCGTAGCACAGGCTCCGGACGTGCAGGCTCAGCGGCCATGGCTCACGGGCCCAGCCGCTCCGCGGCGTGTGGGATCTTCCCGGACCGGGGCACGAACCCGTGTCCCCTGCATCGGCAGGCGGACTCTCAATCACTGCGCCACCAGGGAAGCACAAGCAGGTGATACTTAATGCTAACAATAGCCACCATCTAAAGAGCACCCTCTGTACTAAACACTATGCCTGCCCTTTGGAGACTCCTCCCAACAAGGTGCATATTGATATTGTTCTCAATTCAGACATGAAAGAAGGTCCAGCACCTTGTATAAGTCACACAGCTAATGAGTGCCAGAGGCAGGATTCAAACCCAGGCCTATCTGACTCCAAAGCCTATGCTCTTCGTGAAATCACAGGCGTGGCTGTGGCTCTCTTTCAGAGGAGGAAAGGACACAGGGAGGTTAGGCTGTTTGCTGAACATCCCCTGTGAGATCAGTGAAGCGGCCTGGCAGCATCAATAGTTCATTAAGAACTTTTATGTTGGGAACATATTTATTTTTAAAACTGCTTAATATGCTACTTCTGGGACAGAGAGAGTTGGCGATGACTTCATTTGTCACTCAGAGCCCTAAGTGATTTGAATGGCTGCTCCCACTCCAACCCTAGTGCCCAATGAAACCAAACTGTGGCCCCATTGCAGTGCCTGGCATGTCCCCAGACACACTTGGAGAAGCGCTAGGGCAGGAGGCTTAACTGCAAATGTCTGAGGATGGGAACATCATAATAGCTAATATACCCATGTTAATTCATTTAATCCTCAAAACAGCCCTGCAAAGGGACTCTCTGAGAATCAGAGAGGTTAGGAACTTGCCTGAGGTCACACAGTAAAAGGGGCTGAGCTTTAAGCCAGGCAGGCGAGCTTTAAAACCGGCACTTACTCACCACATGATATATAAAAGGAGATTGGGAGCCTTAAAGGCTGGGTCTAGGCCTCACCATTCCACTAACCACCTTCACATACTTGAGCAAATCACATATTCTTCTTAGGTCTTATTTTCTTCAACTGTGACCAAGGGGCTTCATAGGAGTCTATTATGATGACTGTCCCAAGGTCAAGAGAATAACAAAGAAAAGAGTGTGCTTCTATCTATGAGGTATTTTGGTACCATAAGTAGAGCCTGGGTATCCAGAGATGGAAAGATACTACTTTTTCTCATCATCAGCACCACTAGTGCTTTGCATATATTATTTCTAATCCTCACAAACAAGCCTAAAAGGTTAATATTTGTGGTGGACATCTGTTGTTTACCTTCCTGGCACTTCTCCATATTCTGAAAAAAGCAACCTCCCTTCTTTTGAGGAATGGCCCTCCACCAACTCCAACGTGTGCTTCTACTGCAGGTTGTCAATCACAGTAACCCACCCCACCCTTGCCAAAGTTGATTGGTCCATGGGTCAGCATGGGATCCAAGTCAAGCCAATCAGATCCTTCTCAGGATTTTTCAAATGGAGTCATTTGAAGAGAAGCAATCTCTCTCTAGTGCAGAAGCTGTGAAATACGAGGCCATGTTTCCCTCCACTAGAAGCAGCCCTCCTTAGGAACTAAAATCTTTGCACAGAGAAACAAGCAGAAAACAGAGACAGAAAGAGGTGCCCTAACAATATTGCAGATCCTGGGTCCAACTGTCACCAAACTCCAGCTATATCCCACCCTTGCTGGGCTTACAGGAGATAAACCAGACAAGCCCCTCTGGTTAATTCCCATTTATGCCATTTAAGTTATTTGTACCCATTTAAGTTACTTTGAGTTAGGTGTCTGTCATGTGCAACCAAGAGTTCTGGCTGGTAGAGTATTTATATTATTCTCTTTCTACTTTCTCAGTGTCAAACTGAGACTACCTGGGTGGTGAGTGTCATCCTGGGACTACAGCCCAGTCTGTCTGACTCCAAAGCCAGGGCTCTTTCCCCCTCACCATCCTGCCTCTCCTGGCCTGATAAGACAGCCCTAGAAGACAGGGACTCCTTGCCTGATCTGGTGCAAGAGCATAACTTCAGTTGGCCAAACATTTTGACCCACTGGCCTCCTCAAGGATGTGGCTCCCAGGTTCCTCTGACACTATCCAGAAGCTCCAAAGAGAAGACACTCAGAGAAGACAATGAACTTGGATATAGAAGCTTCACTGGCTGCAAAATGGGGTCATGGATGGGCTCTGGTGTGAAGAAGCCTTGTGGTCAGAATTAGCTGGTGGGCAGGGCAGACCTAAAGAAAACAAAGGGTTTTTGGACTTCAGGGACTTGCTAATGGCCAGCAACCTCTAAGAGAATGAGAATGAGGCCTACTTGACTGTAGGGGGAAACCCAGCCCACCCTATCAAAAGCATCTCATTCTCTGTTAGAGTCACCCTTCATACCCAGGCCTCCCAACTTCCAATCCAATGCTCTTCCCACTAAGCTAAACTGCCTTTGCATTGTTACCTTTTCAGATACTGCAAAGCATCACTTAAAATATAACAGTGGTTGTCAGGTAGGAGAAATATTGCTTAATCAAGATCTAACTCAGAAAAGAGAAAAAGAAAGAGAATTAGTTCATTGACATTTGAAGGCATTCTTGATTAAAAAAAAAATCTTGTAGCATCAATACCAAAAATATTTATTAAGCATCCGAAGTTTCACTTAGAATTGGACCATGTCACTTACAAATTCATTCTGCTATTAAAACATCTGTATGCACTCCCTACATTATGCAGAGTCTCTGCTAGGTCCTGGGGGCACAGTGATGTCAGCCAGACATGCTCCCTGCCCTCATAATGCCTCAGTCTAGCAGGGGAGACAGGTGTGAAATAAACACACACAGGTAAAATTATAATAAGCATTGAAAAGGGAGAGAAAAAGAGGGACCTAATCTGGGAAGGGAAGGGTTGGGGAGATGGGTATCAAGGGACTTGCAGCCTAGTTTAGATGGTATTAATGCATCTCTAGACAAACTAAGCCAAGACTTGGTCGGGCGTAAATGAAAAAGGCTAAGGGCATTTGTGGCATGGTGATTGAAGGGCTAAGGGCATTTGTGGCACGAGTTTAGTCAAATGTTCTCAGAGAAGGAACCAACACTGTTAGAACTCCCAAGAGCTTGGAACTCCTTCAGCAAAGCATCATCTAGAATGAAGAGCAGGCTTCCCAGAGGTCCTAAGCAGTGCCCTCTGGAGCCATACTGGAGCCTGAGACAATGGAGAAACATGCACTCCTGTATACACTCATCAAAATATCCTCCAAAATATTTTGAACCAAGTGAGAAAAATTAATAAAAGCTCTGTGATCAAAAGTCATGACAGTACATAAAGGCTTGCATTGCCCAATCTTTTGCACACGTTGTCAAACCTTATAAACCTTCTTGGTGGGCAATCTGAGGACCCTGGAGCCAGGAACCTAGGGGCTGACTCGACATGGCTGTTCCCATGACACAACAATACAGGCTAGTAACACAAGCAACAACCGCCAGTCTTCACTTAAAATTTTGTTATTTTTTCATCATGAATTTATTTCATATTTATTTTTAAATTTTTGCATTAAAATACTATTTTACTTGATTAATAAGTTTTTCGGTACCCCTGTGAATTTTGCTGCCAGAAGTGAGTGCCTCACTTGCTTTACCCTAATCCTGACCTTGGTTCTGAGTTCATCATGTAAAGACTTCAACTTCTAGCATTTCCAAAGGCAGGGATATATAACAGGTATAATTGTGTGCCTTTTCCTAGGGTGTATCATTTTGATCTAGCATGAGCTTGAATAATGTCAGATGTAGACCTTCAGGAAAACAGGTTTCCCTTTTGAAATTTTGTTTTCAGCACATGGCATCTCTTGAAAATTGTGATCTCGTGGGAGAAAGGGGTCACTCTTCTGCCAAGCTTTGTTGCATGGAAGATGCTGGTGGTTGGATGGTGTCAAAAAGCAACATCTGGTTTCAATGCTACTTTTTTCTCCTTAAAATCATCTCTAGAAAATTTGCCACTTTTTATTTAAACCTCAGGAGATAGTCCATGGCCTTAATATTGGGCTGAGTACAAGATGTTAGAACACATATTTAATTAAAGCATTTCCTCTTATTAAGAAGATTTTGGAGGCACATTTTCTACACTAACCAGAAGCCAGGTACAATCTGAACTAAAGAATGACATATCCCTGGTCTAGGTTCCCAGTTCTGATTGGACAACATCCAAATGTACTACCCATTGCTCAAGAAATGTCACAGAATTCCTTGAACACAATTAAATGTGTGTTTGCTTTCAACTCTAAAGGACAGGGCACACAGCTCCTTCCCAGATGATTGTTTTAAAAGATGTGATGAAATCAAGTATGCACTGATGAGGTGTAGCAGTCCTAAGAAGGCTGAGCACTCCCAGCCCAGATCCCAGTGTTAGAACTTCTCAGAAAACTGGATGTAAATGCAAAAAGAATCAAAATAAAGCCTCATCCAGCTCCACAAAGTACTAGCTGTGTGACCTTCAGCAAGTAACTTAATCTCTCTTTTTCTCCTGTGTTCAACAGATCAATTCAGGCTTGACTCTTAGTTTTGTTGTGAGGTTAAATAGAAACTCTCTTCTCAACAAAATACTGGCAAACCGAATCCAACAACACATAAAAAGGATCATATACCACGACCAAGCGGGATTCATCCAAGTTCACAAGGATGGTTCAACATACACAAATCAATCAATGTGGTACAGCACATAAACAAAAGAAAGGACAAAAACCAAATGATCATCTCAATAGATACAGAAAAAGCATTTGACAACATTCAACATCCATTCATAATAAAAACTCTTACCAAAGTGGGTACAGAGGGAACATATCTCAAAATAATAAAAGCTATTTATCACAAACCCATAGCCAATATAATACTCAATGGTGAAAAGTTGAAAGCCTTCCTGCTAAAATCTGAACCAAAACAAGGATGCCCACTCTCACCACTTGTCTTCAACATAGCACTGGAAGTCCAAGCCATAGCAATCAGACAAGAAAAAGAAATAAAAGGTATCCAAATTGGAAAGGAAGAGGTAAAATTGTCATTATATGCACATGATATGATACTATATATAGAAAACCCTAAAGACACCACACAAAAGCTACTAGCACTGATAAACGAATTCAGCATGGTAGCAGGATACAAGATTAACACACAGAAATCAGTTGCATTTCTTTCCACCAACAATGAAATATCAGAAAGGGAATGTAAAAAAAACCAATACCTTTTAAAAGTGCACAAAAAATAAAATACTTAGGAATAAACCTCACCAAGGAGCTGAAAGATTTATATGCTGAGAACTATAAAACATTAATAAAGGAAATTGAAGGTGATTCAAAGAAATGGAAAGATATCCCATCCTCTTGGACTGGAAGAATTAATATTGTTAAAATAGCCATACTACTAAAGCAATCTACAGATTTAATGCAATCCCTATCAAATTACCCATGACCTTTTTCACAGAACTAAAACAAATAATCCTAAAATTCATATGGAAACATAAAAGACCCAGAATTTCCAAAGAAATCCTGAGGAAAAAGAACAAAGCAGGAGGCAGACTTCAGACAATGCTACAAAGCTACAGTAATCAAAACAGTGTGGTATCAGCACAAAAAAGAGATATATGGATCAATGGAACAGAATAGAGAACCCAGAAATAAACCCACACACCTATGGTCAATTAATCTTTGACAAAGGAGGCAAGAATATACAATGGGAAAAAGGCAGTCTCTTCAGCAAGTGGTGCTGGGAAAGTTGGACAGTCGCGTGTAAATCAATGAAGTTAGAACACACCGTCTCACCATACACAAAAATAAACTCAGAATGGCTTAAAGACTTAAGTACAAGACATGACACCATAAAACTCCTAGAAGAGAACATAGGCAAAACATTCCCTGACAGAAATTGTACCACTGTTTTCTTACATCAGTCTCCCAAGGCAATAGAAATAAAAACGAAAATTAAAAAATGGGACCTAATCAAACTTACAAGCTTTTGCACGGCAAAGGAAACCATAAACAAAAACGAAAAGACAACCTACAGAATGAGAGAAAGTATTTGCAAACGATGCAACTGACAAGGCTTAATTTTCAAAATATACAAACAGCTCATACAACTTGACAACAAAAAAACAAACAACCCAATCCAAAAATGGGCAGAAGACCTAAAGAGACATTTCTCCAAAGAAGATATACAGATGGTCAACAGGCACACGAAAAGATGCTCAACATCACTAATTATTAGAGAAATGCAAATCAAACTTCAGTGAGGTACCACCTCACATCAGTCAGAATGGCCATCATTAAAAAGTCTACAAATAACAAATGCAGGAGACGGTGTGGAGAAAAGGGAACCCTCCTACATGTTTAGTGGGAATGTAAGTTGGTGAAGCCACTATGGAAAACAGTATGGAGGTTCCTCAGAAAACTAAAAATAGAATTACCATATGATCCAGCAATCCCACTCCTGGGCATATATCCAAACAAAACTATAATTCAAAAAGATACATGTACCCCTATGTAAATAGCAGCACTATTCACGATAGCCAAGACATGGAAACAACCTAAATGTCCATTGACAGCTGAATGGATAAAGAAGATGCAGTACATACATACAATGGAATACTACTCAGCCATAAAAAAGAACAAAATAATGCCATTTGCAGCAACATGGATGCAACTAGAGATTATCATACTCAGTGAAGTAAGTCAGAAAGAGAAAGGCAAATACCATATGATATCACTTATATGTGGAATCTAAAATATGGCACAAATGAACCTTTCTATGAAACAGAATCAGGCACAGAGAATAGACTGGTGGTTGCCAAGGGGGAGGTGGGTGGGAGAGGGTTGGATTGGGAATTTGGGACTAGCAGATGCAAACTGGTATATACAGAATCGATAAACAACAAGGTCCTACTGTATAGCATAGGGAACTATATTCAATATCCTGTAATAAACCATAATGGAAAAGAATATGAAAAAGAATATATATGTATGTACAACTGAGTCACTTTGCTGTACAGCAGTAATTAACATAACATTGTAATTCAACTATACTTCAATAAAAAATTTTAAAATAAGAAAAAAATTGGTGAACTTGAAGACAGGTCAATGGAAATTAAACAAACAAACACAAAGGCAAAAAAGATTGGAAAACACAACAAATTAAATAAAAACGGAACAGCGCATCCAAGAGCTATGGGACAATAAAAGCCAATGGCTGGATACAGATTTCGAACACAAACTTATGGTTACCAAAGGGGAAACGTGGGGGGAGGGATAAATCAGGAGCTTGGGATGAACATACACACACTACTATATATAAGATAGACAACCAACAAGGACATACTGTATAGCACAGGGAACTCCACTCAGTATTCTGTGATAACCTATATGAGAAAAGAATCTAAAAAAGAATGAATATATGTATACATATAACCAAATCACTTTGCTTTACACCTGAAACTAACACAATATTGTAAATCAACTATACACCAATAAAATTAAAATAAATAGGCATAGCCATACAGAATGATAGCTATATCCCTATTGAAAGAAAAAGATTAAATATACATTTATTTTTAAGAGTTCAGTTCATAATTCTAAAACATTAATAAAAGAACTTGCTTAACCCTAAACCTCTAAAGCTTGAAACGCCCTCTAAAAACCTCTTGAAATTTGAGGGGTTTTGATACTTTAAGTATGCCAAAGCGTATTCTCATTTCCCAGTGTATTCTCATTTCCCCCAGGCTTGGCTGGCCATGAACAGCTTTAATTCAGCTTCATAAGCTTTCCTTGAGTGCCTGCTAGGACCATAAATTCTTCAAGTACAACTTGCAGTTTAAAAGTACAGATTATTTTACTTGAGATCCCTTTTGCCATGAACTTTCTATCCCAAGGTCAATTCCAGTTAAACCCCCTCCCTGCCCCCCACAAACACATCAATATTCCTGAATCTGAACTGTGGTGTACATTACCAATTATTACCCCCTACTGTCAAGCAATATTGCCCACCCCCTAAATGTGGGAAGTTTTTAAAATGTTCAATAAAAGCTGTATGTGCACAGCTAGATTTGCCATTTAATCATTCAAGTTACTTTCTGGAAGCTGAGCATATATACGTAATTCAGACACCTTGCTGTTTAGTCCCTGTGAAACCCATTTAAAACTAGGAATAGAAGCAGTGATATTTATGTGTCATGGTGTCTGAATTTGTAAAGGTTTTCTGATAATCTGAGGAGTAATACTGAATTACTCTCAGCAAATATTTTGCTTTATTTTTTGTAACTTTGTGATATAGTGCAGAGCCTTGGATATTGAGTTGGAATGTAGGGATTTCTAAAAGGGTTTTATATACAATATTTCTGTAACCTAACAAAAAATGTAAATGGTTTACAATTTCATGACCATGAATATGATGAACTACTCTTTGTTCTGAATTGCTCTAGTCCAATGTAGAATGATTATAATCAGATTGATCTGCATAAGAATTCAAAGCCAATTATGTATATATATGAAAGAGAGTTGATTTTTCATAGTGGTTCTATGGTTTAAAACCATCAAAGGAAAGGGAGCATTGCAAAATGCCCCACTGCAAAAATACTATAGTCCATCAATTAAGCAATACATGAAGCATATAATGATGATAATTCCTGGGTATGTCAACCAGGAAACAGACAAGCTAGTTATTAAATTGCCTCACCATGAGAATAATGACCCTGTGATAGCTTGGGTAGGTCATTCCCTCTCCCAGCTCAAACTGTGAGGGAAGACAAAACAGATTTGCAGAGCTGGCTCTTTTCTTTAATGCCAAATGCCAAGAAAGCCAGAGTCTTCAGACATCTGTGTCATCAAAACCACAAAACACCCAGTTTGTGACTTAAGAGAACACTAAGTTACCAAAATTTAGGACTGAGTAGAACTATTTGACGTCTTGTAGTTTACTCTAAGGCTCAGAGAGACAGGATACCTTGTTCAACAGTACAAATCTAGCAATAACAAATGTATAGAAAGGACTTTGCCCTACTCTGTCACTCCTAGCAGAGGGCTTTCCTCTCTCCCATGTCATTTGGTAACAATTACCATATCCCAAAACTGAATTCAGGAGTAAAAAACATGAAATGTGAACTCTTAGACTAGAATTAAAATTCAAAACTATAGGGTATCTCTTGGAAATTTTAAATCTAGTAGCAATAACAAAAACAAAGTTTTATTAGAAAAGCTTAAAGTATGCTCATTTTTCCCCCTGTGCTATAGGAAAAAAACGTGCTACTCATGTATCAAGCTACCAAGAGAACTCCATAAATTATTTTCTGCTCGGGCTAACTTTACATTACTCTTACCCATTCTGTGTACTCCTTAAAGGATTATCATAAGGTGCACAAAAGATAGACTTGCTTGATGCAAGTTACCACAAACCTTCAATTTTAAAAAACACAAAATCTACACAGTGCCAAGGTATGCCTGTATATGATTTGCAAATATTTTGTCATTCTCTGGTTTTTCACCTTCTTAAAAGTGTCCTTTGACATGAAAAAATTTTAAGTTTGAAGTCCAGTTTATCTATTTTTTTGTTGTTGCTTGTACTTTAGATGTTATAAATAAGAAACCACTGCCTAATATAAGGTCACAAAGATTTACACCTATATTGTTTTCTTTCTTCTATTTTTAAAATTTTTTGACTGTGCCGCACAGCATGACCATCTTAGTTCCTCGACCAGGGATTGAACCCGTGCCCCCTGCATTGGAAGCATGGAGTCTTAACTACTGGACCGCCAGGGAAGTCCCCTAACACCTATGTTGTTTTCTAAGAGTTTTTACAGTTTTAGCTTTTACAGTTAGGTCTTTGATCTCTTTTGTGTTAATTTTTATATATGGTATGGGGTTTTTGGTTTGCTTTCACAAAGTAGAATTATATTTATACAAAGTGTATCATATTTTTACTTGACAATACATCCTGGTTATCTCTTCCAGTCAGTAGGTAGCTATATATTTTAAAAGTCTGTGGTTAGAAGAAAGGTTTTACTTTTCCAGTCTGTACACTTTCCTTCTGGGGCAATACTTCCTATGAGTCTACCTGCAGTCACCCCTGCCTGCTGCTTTATTTCTTCAGACTCTATTCATAGTAAAACTCTAGACCAATTACTTTCAGGCTGTAGTTTGCTTTCCATTTTAATGAGGCATCCATCCACTTTGAGATCAACTAATACCCTGCCTGGAACATTCAGTGATGCTTTGGCATTCATATAGTTAAATGTTGTTAGGGAGGCATAATCTAAAACAGATCTACCCTTTCATATTAACTATTCATACTCTTTAGACTATTATGAAACTATTGTTTCAAGGTAATATTTTTGTTGATTTGTGTTAGACAATCAGCAGGTGCCTAGACACAGCAATCAGACAAGAAAAAGAAATGAAAGTTATCCAGATTGGAAGGCAAGAGGTAAAATTGTCATTATATGCAGATGACATGATATTATATATCAAAAACCCTACAGACTCCTCACAAAAACTACTAGAACTGATAAACGAATTCAGCAAGGTAGTAGGATACAAGATTAACATTCAGAAATTGTTTCCATTCTTTTACACCAACAGTGAAATATCAGAAAGGGAATGTAAAAAAACAGTAACTTTTAAAATTGCAACCTGCGAGGACTTCCCTGGTGGTCCAGTGGTAAAGAATCTGCCTTCCAATGCAGGGGACACAGGTTCGATCCCTGGTCTGGGAACTAGGTTCCCACATGCTGCAGGGAAACTAAGCCCGCATGCCACAACTACTGAGCTCATGTGCCTCAACTAGAGAGCCCACGTGCCGCAAACTGCAGAGCCCATGCACTCTGGAACCTGCGAGCCACAACTACAGAGCCCACATGCCCTGGAGCCTGTGCGCCACAACTAGAGGAGCAAAAACCTGCATGCCACAACTAGAGAGAAGCCCATGTGCTGCAACAAAGAGACCATGTGCCTCAACGAAGATCCTGCATGCTGCAACTAAGACCCGACACAGCCAAAAAATAAATAAATAAAATAAATATTTAAAAATAAATAAATAAAAATGCAACCTGCCAGATAAACTACTTAGGAATAAACTTTACCAAGGAGGTGAAAGACTTATATGCTGAGAACTATAAAACATTGATAAAGGAAACTGAAGATGATTCAAAGAAGTGGAAAGATATCCCATGCTCTTGGATTGGAAGAATTAATATTGTTAAAGTGGCCATACTACCCAAAGCAATCTGCAGATTTAATGCGATCCCTATCAAATTACCCATGACCTTTTTCAGACAACTAGAACAAATAATCCTAAAATTCATGTGGAACCATAAAAGACTTAGAATTGCCAAAGTAATCCTGAGGAAAAAGAACAAACCAGGAGGCATAACCCTCCCAGACTTCAGACAATATTACAAAGCTACAGTAATCAAAACGGCATGGTATTGGCACAAAAACAGACATGTGGGTCAATGGAACAGAACAGAGAGCCCAGAAATAAACCCACACACCTACGGTCAATTAATCTTTGACAAAGGAAGCAAGAATATACAATGGAGAAAAGACAGTCTCTTTGGCAACTGGAGTTGGGAAAGTTGGACAGCCGCATGTATATCAAAGAAGTTAGAACACTCCCTCACATCCTACACAAAAATCAACTCAAGATGGCTTAAAGACTTAAGAATAAGACATGACGCCATAAAACTAGAAGAGAACACAGGCAAAACATTCTCTGACATAAATCATAGCAATGGTTTCTTAGGTCAGTCTCCCAAGGCCATAGAGATAAAAGCAAAAATAAACAAGTGGGATGTAATCAAATTTACAAGCTTTTGCAGGGCAAAGGAAACCATAAACAAAATGAAAAGATAACCTACAGAATGGGAGAAAATATTTGCAAACCATGCAACCGAAAAGGGCTTAATTTCCAAAATATACAAACAGCTCATACAACTTGACAACAAAAAAACAAACAACCCAATCCAAAAATGGGCAGAAGACCTAAAGAGACATTTCTCCAAAGAAGATATACAGATGGTCAACAGGCACACGAAAAGATGCTCAACATCACTAATTATTAGAGAAATGCAAATCAAACTTCAGTGAGGTACCACCTCACATCAGTCAGAATGGCCATCATTAAAAAGTCTACAAATAACAAATGCAGGAGACGGTGTGGAGAAAAGGGAACCCTCCTACATGTTTAGTGGGAATGTAAGTTGGTGAAGCCACTATGGAAAACAGTATGGAGGTTCCTCAGAAAACTAAAAATAGAATTACCATATGATCCAGCAATCCCACTCCTGGGCATATATCCAAACAAAACTATAATTCAAAAAGATACATGTACCCCTATGTAAATAGCAGCACTATTCACGATAGCCAAGACATGGAAACAACCTAAATGTCCATTGACAGCTGAATGGATAAAGAAGATGCAGTACATACATACAATGGAATACTACTCAGCCATAAAAAAGAACAAAATAATGCCATTTGCAGCAACATGGATGCAACTAGAGATTATCATACTCAGTGAAGTAAGTCAGAAAGAGAAAGGCAAATACCATATGATATCACTTATATGTGGAATCTAAAATATGGCACAAATGAACCTTTCTATGAAACAGAATCAGGCACAGAGAATAGACTGGTGGTTGCCAAGGGGGAGGTGGGTGGGAGAGGGTTGGATTGGGAATTTGGGACTAGCAGATGCAAACTGGTATATACAGAATCGATAAACAACAAGGTCCTACTGTATAGCATAGGGAACTATATTCAATATCCTGTAATAAACCATAATGGAAAAGAATATGAAAAAGAATATATATGTATGTACAACTGAGTCACTTTGCTGTACAGCAGTAATTAACATAACATTGTAATTCAACTATACTTCAATAAAAAATTTTAAAATAAGAAAAAAATTGGTGAACTTGAAGACAGGTCAATGGAAATTAAACAAACAAACACAAAGGCAAAAAAGATTGGAAAACACAACAAATTAAATAAAAACGGAACAGCGCATCCAAGAGCTATGGGACAATAAAAGCCAATGGCTGGATACAGATTTCGAACACAAACTTATGGTTACCAAAGGGGAAACGTGGGGGGAGGGATAAATCAGGAGCTTGGGATGAACATACACACACTACTATATATAAGATAGACAACCAACAAGGACATACTGTATAGCACAGGGAACTCCACTCAGTATTCTGTGATAACCTATATGAGAAAAGAATCTAAAAAAAGAATGAATATATATATATATATATATATATATATATAAAACTGAATCACTTTGCTGTGCACCTGAAACTAACACAACATTGTAAATCAACTATACTCCAATAAAATTAAAATTAAAAAAAAAAGAAAAGAAACTCTCTGCTTGTGGCACAGACTTCTTGTGGCCTCCCATACCCATCTCCTCTTACTCTATAGGAATAGAAACCCCAGTTTTTGTAGCTGCCAAACATGGCTGTGCAGAATAAAGACTACATTTCCCAGCTTCCTTTACAGCCAGATGTGCTCATCTGACTCACTTCTGGTCAAGGAAATATGAGCAACAACTAGTAATGGAGAGCCAAGTGCCATCCTGGACTATGAGTATAAGGGCAACACCCTAGGAATGGCAGAGCAACAAGACAGGAGGAGCTCAGATCCTTGGCTCTCATGGAGCCATCGTATCAGCTGTGGACTCATATGTCCTGACCGTCCTGTGAGTGACAAATAAAATTCTGTCTTATTTAAGACACTGTTACTTTGGGTCTCTGTTATGGCAAATGAACCTGTATCCTAACGAATATCCCATGTAAAGTGTTTGGCAAGTGACGGACACATTATAAAGCATGCAGTAAATGCCAGCTAGGAAGATGATGGTGATAGTTATGAATTCTACCTGTACTACCCCTCAGAAGAGCATCGATTAGAATAAAATGAAGAGTTACACAATTTGAAGGACAGTTCCTTTTCCCCCCTTTACTCCATTCTCTGACTCAAGTGACATTCTTACAATAGACATCCACCCATGATTTTTTCATGTGGTTCCTTTTTATTAATTACAAACATGGCTGAGGGGAAGGAAAAACATTTCTAAGCTTCCACTTGAAAAGTCAAATTATCTCACCATATGCTTTATACTGAAAACCTCCAAGAATCAACAATTGTTAACATTTTCCATATTTGCTTCAGATGATTTTTTTTTTTTCGGTACGCGGGCCTCTCACCGTTGTGGCCTCTCCCGTTGCGGAGCACAGGCTCCGGACGCGCAGGCTCAGCGGCCATGGCTCACGGGCCCAGCCGCTCCGCGGCATGTGGGATCCTCCCGGACCGGGGCACGAACCCGTGTCCCCTGCATCGGCAGGCGGACTCCCAACCACTGCGCCACCAGGGAAGCCCAGATGATTTTTTTTAATAAAGCATCCAGATGTGGTTGAAGCCTCTGATGTCACTCATCAAATTTCTGACAGGTAACAACCCTTCGGAAGTGGCTGAGTACCTCCCCATTGTGTATTTATGTCGTAACAAGTATATGTATCCCAAGAAATATATAGTATAGCTTTGGAAAATTTTTAATCTTACATATATTGGTTATACACTGGGTGTAACACTTGGCAACTTGCTCATTTAGGAGACTATGAAAAGCAATACCACAACAAACAATGCCACAACAATCATCCTTGTTAAATGTGGGGAGAGGGCTGTCATATTCTTCTCTATGCTTTATCTGTATTTAAAATACATTATAAGCACAATTTTAAAATAAAAAGTAAGGGAATTTAAAAGAACTACTCAGAAGCTGTACTGACTTACAAAATCACCAAGACCACTCAGGCTGGGGATGGGAGTAGGTAGGAGGGCATGGTTTGTTGTTTCCTAAATATTTTACCCTACATATGTGAGCAAATATATTTTTTGCTTTTAAACCCAACATATAAACATTCTGAACTTACCCAGCAGATATGTGAATAGATGACTTTACAAATGTAGTCTAACTTTCTAACATACCCACCACAGTTTTTTTTCTTAAAACACACAATTCAGGTATGTTTGGATAGACATAACTGTACCTATAAAATAATGTCTGACAAAACTACTTCTTTATTATAGTTATTGTAATTAATTTTGATAGGCGATCAGTGAAACTCTTTCAAATATAAAATATTAGATTTGGATAAAATGAATCATTTCTTCTTGGTCTGAGGAATAAAAATGCAGATTATTGGAGTATTAATTTTATAAAACAGGTATCTCCCCTCATACGTTGTTTATGCATGGCCTATTCATGCAAAGATAACAACTACTTCTCACATTTTCTCCCACCATGAGAGGAGTAACAGTGACAAAAATTCAGCTTTTTTGGGTTTTTTTTTGAGAATATATGTGTTCAGAAGACTAGAAAGAAAAGAATGTGTTTGGAAACTGAGACTTCTTGCCCATTTGTGCCCGCCCCCCGCAAGCCAGAGCTGACAACCGGGCTTGCTGATCTGAGCTGGGCTGGGTCAGTTCCATCCTCTGACCCAGAATCTGGACTTGAGGTACAGAGTCAGGGTCTTTTAGTCTCATAAGCTAAGGAAGGAAGGTTGACGTGAGTTGTGCGGCAGCCGTGCACAGAGAAGCAGATAGAGCTGGTCCACAGACAATGAGAAGAGAAAAGAGGAGGAAGGATGGAGAAGCAGGGACAAGGGCCTATGGATCCCAGAGAGGAGGTGCCCAAGAGGACAGCCACCCTAGAGCGCAGGCATTCTGGTCTCTACCGAAGCCCCCAACACTGGTCATCCTTGGATTCCATGAGATAACCCTGTAACCTTCGAGTAAAGCCCCTGTCCTATTTATGTTATCTCATGTATATATGTACATGTATAAATATTCTCCTTCATTTATTTTTGTTTAAGCTACTTTGAAGTAGATTTCTGTTACTTGCAAGCAAAAGAGCCTTGACTCTGACAACTCCCAGTTCAGGCATTCTGTGAGGCTGCCACCCGCCACCTCACCTCACCGCATAAATAGTGAAGCTTTTATCTACTCATCTACACATGAGGACTCATCAGGAAATGGCCAGCACCACCGTGTTTGCCCTCTGAGAACTGTCAAATTAGAAACAAGTATATTGTCTCCATGTGGGTGTTCCCTGGACTTTTATTTGGCAACCAAACCATCACTTATTGTTTCCCAAATGCCATTTACATGACATCAGTAGACAAGTCAGAAATTTTCCAGGTACAGCTACTCTGATAATGTGTGCCAGTCATCTCAGTAAACACAAGATCCTGAGCTTGATTTTTCTGCTAAAGCGATCAACGAGGAGCACGCAGCCACATTTCTGGTTCCACCCCTGGAGCTTGCTCATATTCTGATGGTATTATTGGCCATTTTAAGACTACGTTCTATGCAACTGCTGGACGCCCTTCAAATTGTCAAGCAATTACCCCCAAATAACACTGTGTTGGAAAAATATCTTGGGTTTCTCTGTAAAAAAGAGAACATGGTGAGAAGAACAAGGTAACTTGTAAATCCAATGGCTTTTAAAAAATAAGAAAACGATAAGAAAAATGATATTTAATATCTCCCATAGAGATTGACATAAATCTCTTGATTTTTTAAACTGAATCCAATTATCAATTAAAGTTCATTGAGGAAACTGGACCAGATCCCATGTAATAAACATACCACCACAGATGCCATTATGGAACATGGAAAGGCAGGAATGACAAGTGGTCAAAAATGTGAAATATGGGACTTCCCTGGTGGTGCAGTGGTTAAGAATCCACCTGCCAATGCAGGGGACGTGGGTTCGAGCCCTGGTCCGGGAAGATCCCACATGCCGCAAAGCAACTAAGCCCGGGCACCACAACTACTGAGCCTGTGCTCTAGAGCCCGTGAGCCACAACTACTGAGCCCGTGTGCCAGAACTACTGAAGCCCGCGTGCCTAGAGCCTGTGCTCCACAACAAGAGAAGCCACTGCAATGAGAAGCCCGCGCACTGCAGCGAAGAGTAGCCCCTGCTCACCGCAACTAGAGGAAGTCCGCGCGCAGCAACGAAGACCCAACGCAGCCAAAAATAAATAAATAAAATTTTAAAATGTGAACTATGGCGTCTAGCTGGGCTGACTTGGGTTCAGGACTAGGCTCTGCTTCTGAAGGGCTGTGCGACTTGGGACAGGTGGCCTTATCTTACTGAATCTTGGTTTTCCCATTTGGAAAATAGGGATAATAACAATGACTACCCCGTGTGAGGATGAAACAAGATAATGCATATAGGGCACTTAGCACAACACCTGCACACAGTAACCCCAGGTAACTGGTAGTGGTGACTGTCATGGTCATTGCTGAGGCGGTTGTTATCACAGGGTAGCCTGTTAAGCTGAAGGCGGCTTAGACTCAAAGGTCTGGATTTTGAGCTATTTTTGCAAGCAACGAACTACTAAAAATAGGTGGCAGTGTTTACTCTCATAGCTTCGGGGAACAGCTATGACTTGGTCTCTGACCAAGTAGATTCAGTGGTGGAATAAATGGCCTTCCAACTGCCTCTCAGCTCAGACCACATCCTGACTGGACCTCACTCCAGGGAGGTTTGGACAACCCAGAAAAGCAGCCCAAGCAAAGTTTGATAGGCCAGGCCCTTCAGAAGGCTTCCCAAGAGGAGTGGGCCTATGGTCTTTCTCTTTTTACCTAGGAAAATGCCAAAATGGCGCTTCCTGTGTTCATCTCACCACCACCACCACCTAGCACCCCATGTAGTGCTAGGTCCAATGTCTTAGGGAATCGCAGAACACAGGGCTCTGAGGCAGAACATAGCCTCCTTACTACCCAGGAGCTGAAAAGTGAAGGGGACTTATGCTACAACCCACCCTGTGGACCGTCCTCACCATAATCCTAGGAGTTGAGAACCACCCAAACTTGATCCACTCCTGGTCCAAGGGACCCATCAAAGAGTAGAGACTCACCTCCAGAAACAATACCTCCCAAAGTCTCTTAGAGACCTGCCATATGCCTTTGAACCTTAATTGGAAACTGTATATATTTCCTGGATTTGATGTTTCCAACTATAGCAAATATGATCTAAATGCCAATATATTGTGTAGCTCACTTGACTTCATATACACACACATATGGTATGCGTGTGTTATGTATGTGTGTACGTGTGTGTGTTCTACAAATACGGAGGATTGACAATTTTCTTTTTCTCACTTCGTTTTGACCCACATCTTGCAATCTATAATATGTGCCATGTACGTCTAAGCCTATAGTGGTATCACAGTCACCAGCAAGTGATGAATGATGTCTAATCTCTTAAAGACTTTTTTATTATAACTATTTTATTTTTGTTATCAAAATTTTGGTGAAAATTTCCCAGTAAAGTCAATAGAGAAGGGAATAGGAGGCAAGAATAAAAAAAGATTATTGTACAGTGTATCAAGATATTATATGATGCATCAAGAGTGAGTACCCATGCTTACTTTTTACCCACACATAGATACAAAAGCATTGAATAGAATCACAGATTCTAGGGTTTGAAAGGGATTTAAGATTATCCACACACTGGTTAACTGAAAAACACTAACACAATAATCTGCAGACAATATGACTGTCTACATTAAAAAATCTAAAAGACTCTTTGACAAACCACTAGAATTAAAAAGGTTGTTGGATACAAATGAACATTAAAAAAAAAAAGTTATCCCATATCCCAACAGAAAACTAATAGAAGGTATAATTTAAAAACAAGATTCCATTAACAGCAGCAACAAAAACTTGGGGAACTTATAAACAAATGTAACAAAGGAAATACAAGATTTTTATGGATAAAGCTTGATTGAGGCATGTAAAAGATCTAAATAAATTAAAGGATATGCCATGTTCATGTTGGGATGGGAAGACTCAAAGATGGCAATTCTCTCCAAATTAATCTATAAATTCATTGCAATTACAATTAAAATCCATAATTTTTTCCCATGGCACTTGATAAGTTGATCCATAAGTTAATATCAGAAGAAAAAAATAACCGAGATAACTTAGAAGAGCAATATCCTCAGCAAGGCCATTCCTCAGGGCCCTGCCAGCTCCCTCACTCCCCCACCTCTGATAATCCGAACCACAGTATCCTATTTTATCATTTTCACACAGTTACAGATATGTACAATTATCTCATTTATTCATATATTTATATATTTAGGACAAGGGTTTTGCCTTATTTACCACCATATTCCCAGGGTCTGGAGCAGCACCTAGCACATAGTAGGTACTCGAAAAATATTTGTTGACTTCTTTATGTAAAATTTAAATACATACAAAACTATGCTACATGGTATTTATAGGCTCCTAGTTATGTTGTAAAAGATTAAAAACATGGACAGGAAGGATACACAATACCTTTAGGGTAGAGTTTATCTCGGGAAAGGGTAGGCGGTCAATAGGCTCAGAGAGTAAGACAAAGAGACCTTAAACTCAATCTGTGATTTTTTTTTTTTTTAATTTTGAAGGCAATACAACAACATGTATGAAATCTGTTTATCTGAGTGGTGGTTATGAAGTATTGTTACAGTATTCTCTGTACTTTTCTGATCAAGGTATTTCATAATGAAAACGGGTGTTGTTTTTTTTTAAAGATTGATTTGAAATAAAATTATAGAGATGAAGAACAAATCAATAGTTGCCAAGGGTTAGGGATGGGAGGATGGTGACTCTAAATGGGTAGCATGAGGGAGATCTTAACAGTGATTAAGAAGTTTGCATCCTGATTTCGGGGGTGGCTACACTAATCTGCTTGTGATAAAATGGCATAGAACTATGCATACACTTTATACCAGTGTCAGTTTTCAGGTTCGGCTTGTGCTACAGTTATATACGATGTAACCACTGGGGGAAATTCGATGAAGGGTACACAGTTCCTCTCTGTCCCTCTCTGTACTATCTTTGCAACTACGTTTATAATTTTTATATAATATAAATTTATAACTATTTCAAAAATTTTACAAATAGAAAAATATGTAGTTTACCCAAAATAACATTGTTTCTAGTTAACAGATGAGACAAGTGAGGCCCCTAAGAACAAAAGTGATTTATAGTAAGTGGTGTATGGGGCAGGGCAGGGAGGCCTGCAGCACCTGTAGTTTTCTTTGAACAATCAAGTCAGCAAATGCACGGGTCTAGATCCCTTGGTAGCCCTTCCTCTGATATAACAGTGACTCCCAGGGACTGACTCAGGCTGCATAGCAAGGCTGGAGATCCCAGATATTAGATCATAGATCAGATGTTAAAATCGGATAACCTGGCTTCAAATCCAAACTCTGCCACTTGGTAAAGGGATGACCTTCTATTTCAACCTCTTTGAGCCTCATCTCCTTCATCTGCAAAATGGGAACAATGTGATTATATGCCACTCATGGTGTTTAAATCAAATAATACATGTAAAGTGCTCAGCATAAAAGTTGCCACATAGTAAGAGTGCAATGAAAAGTCAAGAAACACAGCCTATTACCTGTGAAATAAACCCAAATACATCTACTATTTGTCCCAAGGACTGGCCTACGCATGATACTGTCCAACCACATAATCAGGATTTTGTGCTAGGTGAAATGTGAAGGGTCTTATTGAGAAGTATTAAATTGTGGGTAAGTGGAGGTAGGGATAGGACAGGGGTGAGGCAAACTCAATAAAATTACCACAATTGCCTATTAGAAAATAGCTGGAAGAACCATATCCCCACCAGAAAAAGAAAAGAATATAAACCAAAATGGCTCACTGTGTTTGGTAACCCTATAGACGACAGTAAGGTATAATCACAAATTCAATGCCAAGAGAACATGTAGACTCTATTAGATTAACCAGACATAAAGCCAAAAATAGCTGTACACTTAAAGTTCCCAAAGACTACTGCAAGACTATAGATTACGGTTGTTTAAAATTAAAAAGAAAAATGAGGGCATTTCTTTTCTTTTGGTCATGAACCAACTAAATTTAAAACTACTGAAACTAGATTTAATCTGTGAGAGGAGACGGACCAGGCTCCACTTTCAGTTGGCCGAAGAAAAGCATTCCAGCTCCAGGAGCGTTCACACACACAAGAAATTGGAGACTGCATTTATTCTCAAAAGGTACATTAAAGTTGACAACAATCCCACTTGAAATTCTGAAATCAGAACAACAAAGGATGGTAAAAAGAACTGGTCTTTCAACTGAATTTGTAATGACAGGGTCTGCAACATGTCTTTAGAAATACATAAATCAGGTATCTAAAAGAAGGAACAATCTAAAATGCAACTCATTTTTAAAACTAAATCACAAAAATTAGTTAAAATATGTGAAGTATTCCTGAAGTATCAACTTGGAATCAGTCAAATACATGTCTACTATAAAAAGAAAAAAAAGTCAAGAATATTTTCAGTAATGAGTGAGACTCCAAAAGCAGGACCATCCCCCCTCAAAAACGCTTTTAAATCAGTAACACTTATAACGAAAAGTGTTACAGGATTTTAAGAACACTAGTAAATCTAAGTTTAATATCCATCACATATTTTGCAAAAGAAATAAAGTCGAGGTAATAAAAGAACTCTCAGTAAATCCCTACTTTTAAAGTATTGCTGACCAGAAGAATCGGTACCTTGTGTTTCTGGTTGGATTATTCAATTTGCTAATTATGTTAATTGTCCATTGTTAATTCAATGTTAACAGAATGTAGTAAAATTTTCTTAAGGTACTGGTTATATAATGGTGAAATTCTTTTAAAATTTGTATTTAAAACACAAAGATCAATAGTCTACAAGTACAAATTTCTCCCTTAATTTCCAGTGTCCAAGAGCTGATACTTCCCACTAACTCTCTTATACAACATTCTTACTAGCAATGTGAGTAATTCATATTATCACTCAGAACAACAGAATTCTCTGCAATGAATTAATTTCATATTAACTATAAAAGAAAAAAAGAATTACCTCTAAAGAAATAAGATAAGAATAATAAAAGGAACCAGAATATTTCTTCTCATAGACAATAAAAATGGAAAAAATCATGTCAATTCCATTAGTAAATTGTTAATTAAAAGATGGATTTGGGAAAGAGTATCTTCTAAAGTCTTAATGGATTTGAAAAATTAGAAAAGTTGGACAGTAGAGATTATAATAGTCAAGAAACATCTTTGTTTCACTTTTAAGCTTTCTTACAGAATATGTAAAGAGCTGTAAAAATGAAAGTACTATAATAATGAAGGTCAATTTTAGTCAAAGTAAGAAAAGGGGATTCAAAGTTAAGCTAAAATTCCTATCTCAATTCCCTATCTTGATGTTATCTACATTCTTCCCTAAATTTCAAACCATTTTAAACTTGAATTCATTCTCATGAGAATTCAGATTATAAAAATGCATGTATGTGAAAATGTGAAGAGCACCTGAACTTAGGAACAAATTTATTTTTCCCTTCTTATTTCAAAAACAATTTATTTACAAATTTCTAAACCAAGTAATCCCCCAGGTGCTTCCTGCCAGTTGGGAAGAACATTCTATTTAGGGACAACGTGAAACAACACATTTCACCTCCTCTCTCTTCCTGCTGGCTTCTAATGTGTCACTGGGAAACTGAGAGTTTGAAATTAAGAGTTTTGATTAGACAGGCTTTCTGTGCCTGTTTGTTTATTTCCTTTAAGGCGTTTAAGTCTCTGTATGATAATGAAGTAGCTTACAAAGCCACAGAGATTCAGACATTAAATGGGAAATTTAGTTTAGTTTAGTTGTTTCCCCCTTTTTGCTGACAGCCAAATCCTGTTCTGAAGTGACTGTATCCTTGTTTAAGATGTTTTGAGGGTGGTGAAAGAGCTGGGTTTTGAAAGAGCTGTTTTCCAAAAAAGCAGGTAATTTGTGAAATAAAATACTTGTCAAAATTCTGTAATTCCCAAAGAGTTGGCTATAATCTAAAAGGTATTTGGGGGAGCTACTATGATCATTTATGAAAAATTTTAAGAACAACTTTTTTGAAACTTGATTTATATCTTTGTTTCATCTGTAATAAGTGTTAATTATTTAAAAACTTAAAAATAAGAAATGAAGTGTTTTTGTATAGGTGGAGTGCTTTAAGCATTTGGCGTCATAAGCAGATCAAATATCCCTTGGGGGGTAGAATCGAGATACAGAGTCTGATCACTGTGGTAATAACCACAGGCAAAGTTAATCCCCTCTCCAGGACCACCTTTCACTTGCAGGAAATCAATTTAGCTGTCCCTTGAACTGGCCACTCCTCTGGTATCATGAGTAGGTGCAGAGGATAAGTGGTTGGTATGCAAAGAAACACAAAAAGAGAGACAGAGAAGAGAGAGAACTAGGATAAGGAGAGAGAGTGGGGATGACAGACAGTTAAAGAAGGAACTTTATTCCATAGTTGTGCTTAATCAATGTCTTTTGATCAGAACTAATGGAAGATGGTATTATTGCACATTTAAAAGAATGTGTTTTCAGATTCTGCCCTAGGATTTCTCAAGACAGTCAGTTGTTTTAACTGGAGCCACAGGCAAAGCATGAAGCCATGTGCATATCTCATAGCTCTGGATGTCTCTGGTCATGCGGGGTCTGAGGTTCTCAGGCTGCTGGGCCAGGCCTTTTGCTGGTTCTAAAGGCCTGGGGCAGACACTTAACACTCCAGAGACATCCTCTGTGGAACAGAGACTTAACTTCCAGCTCATTTAATTAGCAAATGAACAAGCTTATTTGGTGTGAATACTAAATATGCTGTTTAAAATTTAACAGCTTTTTAAGGAAAACCGTCAATTTATACTTAACAATTTAAAAGACAGTAACTTATTTAAACCTGAAATATTAATTGGTGCAACCTTTTTGTAATATGATTTGGAAATATCCATTAAAAGGTTAATGTCTCTATCCTTTGACCCTAAAATTTCATTGCTAGAAATTTACTCAACATATATATTCCCACAGATACACAGCAACATTAGCACAGAGATTTACTCTGTGATGTTTACTGCATCATTGTTCATAATACCAGAAAGCTGGAAACAACCTAAATGTCCACTGGTAGTGGGAGTTGATTCAATCGGTGATGGTGCATTCATACCATGAAATATTGTACAGATGTTAAAAGAATATGTAAAGTTTTTGGTTACCATGAAAGATATATAAAGCTATCCAGCTATAGCGAGGTCCCAAATATTAAATTAAAAAAGCAAACTGCAGAACAGAATGCAAAGTATGATACTATTTGTTTATGCTTTTTAAAAACGATTTAAATATATGCGTATCTTGCATTCAAAAAATTCTGGAAGAAATAGAAGAAACTTTTAATGATAGTGACCTCTGGAGAGTGGGACTAGGAGTGTTTGCAATTTTATTTTTCACTTCATACCCTTCCGAACGGATTCGATTTCTAATCGTGGTAATAACCACGTTATTACTTTTAGAATAACTGAAAAAACTAGCTAATAATAAGAGCTTATATTAAACCTACATTAACAGAAACAGAGCGATGCTCTTTTATGGGACAGTCCTCGGAAGCCACTTTGCCTAATCACGTTCTCATCTCTACCAGGATAACTAAGCCTACGCGAACGGACGTTAACCCATTAGCTACACAGCAGAATGTTCAACACAGCCGTTTACTCTGCATACCACAGTCACCTGGGGTGTTTCCACTATTAAACACGTTGACGTCGGTCAGTTTCTAAACATCTTTCTTCAGACGCTACGTTCCATGAGATCCAGGAGCCCGGAGCCGCGCCGCCGGGACGCGCCTGGGAGGAGCTGCCTCGCCACAGCCGCGATTGCGCGATTGATCTCCGCGCTCAAGCCGGCTACACACAAAGAACTTTTTCTACATCACCCAGTGGCGCCAGGATCACTTCCCTGTCAACAGCCTGTGTGCACGTCGCAGACTTTAGAGCCAGCCCCTGTAGCAGCTCCGTTTGAAAATTCTCATGTTGAAAGGGCAGGAACTCTCATAAGTAAGATTCCTCCTCCGGCAAACAGACTCACTTTCTTGTCCTCACTCCTGTCTTTTTCATTCTCCCTTAACTGGTTCCTAGAAATATCCACCCGGGCTATTTCGTTTCTAGTCTTATGTCTATAAATCAAAGTCAACTGTTTCCAGTCTCTCCTACTGAGTCTTGGTTTTTACCTCCTTGATTAACCATAAAACTTCTCTCCTCTGGGGCTTCATGAACCTGCTCATTAAAGTCTTTTAGAAATGTTGGGTTTGACGTTCTGTAGCTTAAATATTTCTTCTAAATCTAAAATATTCCTCCACTAAAATTATATTTCAATGAAGCAGTTTTTGAAAAATAGTCATTTTGCTGCGAGTATTCTGAGGCTTAACTGCAGTGCCACAAGTAGAAACTTGTTATCTGGCCAGTTAGTGTTAAGGGGGAAACCAGTACGTTTAAAGAATTAACTCATCATATTACTTAGTAATCGCTCTCATTTCTTCACAAACAATCTCTAACTTGCTCTTCAAATATTTATAACATAAATGAAGGAAAGGATTGTGATTCTCACGTGTAACTTGGGAAGCTAACTTTTCTGCTGTCTATTTCTCCCAAGCCTTGCTTTCCCTCCCTCCCATAAAACAGTAAGAACAGTAAATGGCTATCAAAGCTCAAGGTTTAACCCCAGAGTAGTCTCTCTGGTTACTAGATGGAGAAATGTTACCAGAAAATAAGGGGAAAAGGTGCCTTTTTCTAAAAGTCTGGGGGCTAGTCTAGTATCAGTAGCTAAAACTGTACTTTACTATATCAGTAACTCTTAAAAGTCTAGATACTTGCTTATTTTTGTCATAAATCCATAGTAACAATGGATTTGTTTGTCAGCCTTCTCAGCTTTGGCACTAATGGAAGGTGCTGTTAACAGCCCTCAAAACTGAAGTTCCTTTATTTCTTCTGCCACTTGAGAAAAAATTCTGCCACGAAATTCTAATAACACTAAGTTCCTACGAATCAATTTGGAAACATCTAAATGTGTTTTTCCTAGAAAAAGTGCCAGACATCAATTTTATCTGGCAACCATCAAAGTATATCAGACCACAAAACTATACATTCCTGGACCTCACAAGAAGCATGGCAAGGAATTTCAGCCAGCCAACCAGAGGGTTCAGGGGCAGCTCCATCTGTAGTGTACAACTTGGGTAACAACACTGAAATTAACCACTGCTACCAAGACAGTAATACCCCCGCCCCACAACCCACCAAGAAAAGTAATGGGAGGAAATTTCAAATCCACCTTCTCAATTTCTGGTTTGTGATTCCAAAGGATTATTTAACCTACCAGCACACTAATCTCACTTTCACAAAGACAACCAGAAAGCCTAAGTAAATGGAATTTTTATTTGCATATTCTGTGTTATTTCATGTGAAGACAAGTGACAGAAAACATGGGAATTTAGGGAAAAGAACCATTTCCTAGAATGTCACCATTGGTATAACTTCTGTAACTAGAGTATGGTATACTTGATGTACCTAGTGACCTTGCAACAGAAAGTGTCTTTGGAATCTATCAGTCATTTGTTCAACACCTAAAATGAAAAACATAGTGGGGGTTAAAAGGCACTTCCTGTACAGAATTTGCCATCTAGCTAGAGAAGATACCACTTTAAGAGTTCAAAAAGTTGTAAGACTGGAGGTGGAGAGGAGGGGAGCAAGGGATGATTATTTTTCCTTATGTCTTTCCATACTCCTTGGTTTTTTTGAACCATGTTGCATGTATGCCTTTGATAAAAGTGTAAGAGCTACATAACAATAGCACAGGGAAGGAAGGAGCAGGTAACAAGCAATACGAAGAATTCTGCTTTAGCCAGAAACTTGATGGGGGAAATAGGGTACATGCAGATCCTTCCCTCTGCTTTATGTCCCAGATCAAGTTCACTCTGTCTCCAGAATCCCCCACAAATTCTTCCCCTTCGCCCTCCTCCCCACCACTGCCTTGGGCTGCAATGACCTCCTCACAATCACCTTCCTCTGATGCATGAGTTCTGACATTTTCTGACCCCTTCGGCAGTCCAGAAAAGATTGTGGACCCCATCTCAGAATACTGTGTTTACATCATAAAATTAAATACACAAATCACAAAAGATGAATTCTATTAAAACATGCATATGTCAAATTATTTTTAAGTTCTGACATAAGTTCATGCATACTTCTTTATTAATTCATTAAATGACAAGATGTAGCTGTGGGTCTAATGGCTACAGTAATTTTGGTTTAGTGAAAAGTGTAAAGGATATTTTGAGATATCTGCAACACCTGTATTATTATATCAAAATACCTGATTTCTGTTGGTGATAAACTCACATCTTCTGCTAATTCTACTGTGATCTGTTGCCCAGATTCATATTTGAAAAAAATGTTCAATTTCAGTTAGATGTTAGTGACAGTGTTAATTTTTTCCCTATCCAAGTTCATAGATCCCAAGCTTTCTATCCATGGGTCTCTTGCAAGTCAAAGGACTGGGATAAGAAGCCCTGATCTAGGGTCATGGCCGACCAAACCACCCTCCACAATGCTGCAAATCTTATGCTGTCATTCTCCTGCTCAAAACTCTTCAATAGCTCCCTTGCTTCCCAGGTAAAATACAAACTCTTCTGAAAGGTAGGTAAAGCCCTTGCCCTGTTCTCTGCTTACCAACTGAGGCTTATCCACACTTGGGTTTCGTCTTTTGCATTTGAAGCTCCACCCACAACGGTATGTTCTCCCCTTGGGACTCCTTCACCCTCCTTGTCAGGCCAACTCTTTCTTAAGTGCCAGGTCAAAAGCTACCTCCTCTCTGATGCCTTCAAGCAGACCCAGGTGTTTCATCTCAGCTTCCACTGCTCTTTGTACATACCTTCTTATATTGATTATTGTATTGCATTATAATTGCTGGCATGTGTGTCTCCCTACTACTCACAATCTCCCTGACGGTGGTGACTGTATTTTAACTTTCTCCAGGACTTTGCCTCCTGCCTGGCACATGTAGATGCTCCGAAAACATCTGTTGAATGATGCAGTGAATGAATGCCTAAATAAATCAAAGAGCTAAATATAAAGAAGGAAAAGGCAAAGATTACAGTGTCTAATCTGGGTTAATGGAGAAAAAGTGAAATGGAGTATAAAAGAAAATACTGTGTTCACAAAGTTTTACGTTAAGGACATTTCACATATTCTAATTTTTTCAAAGATCATCCTTGAATGCAGTAGAAGATAATTGTCCATTAAAACACAGCAGTTGTTCTGGTATTCTGATTATACATAAATATGCTATATAAAAAGACCTCAACCTAAAAATAGGTTGCATTCCAAAACAAGGTTTGCAAACCAGTTGTCTAGAATTAAGAATACAATTTCCCTCAGAAACCAGTTAAAACTGGTGATCACACAAAAGCCCATTTGATTTGTAATGTGCCTGTGGCTCCATGTTTAATTGAAAAGTGGTAGAAAATAATACTATTCAATACTATTGCAATAGCCAGTTAAGCAAAAGAGTAAGCAGAAGTGAATGTGAACATCATTTATCTTGAATATTAACAATTAGAAGAAAGATAGGTTTAATTTTAGCAGGGTGAGGAAGCCCAGAGAGGTATTTGTGAAGATCAGAGGAAACTTCTGGTTATTTCAGCAGCAAAAGATAGTAGCCCTAGATCTTTTTTTTTTTTCAATTGAAGTATAGTTGATTTAAAATATTGCATTGAATTAATTTCAGGTGTACAGCATAGTGATTAGGGTGTTGGGTGTTTTTTTTGCAGATTATATTGCTTTATAAGTTGTTACAAGATACTGACTGTAATTCCTTGTGCTATACGGTAAATCCTTGTTGCCTATCTATTATATGTATAGTAGTTTGTACCTAGCTCTGTAATAGGTATAATTTCATTTCAAGACTTAAGACCTTTCCTTTTGGCCCACAAATGTCTCACACAAAGGAAAAAGAGAAATTATTTTTGCAATACTTGAAAAAGTTTTGGAAGGCAAAGAGGAAGGAGGAATGGAGTTAAAAAGGCTATTTGTAAAAATCCTCAACAAAATACTAGCAAACAGAATCCAACAGAACATTAAAAGGATCATACACCATGATCAAGTGGGGTTTTTTCCAGGAATGCAAGGATTCTTCAATATACACAAATCAATCAATGTGATACACCATACTAACAGACTGAAGGAGAAAAACCATATGATCATCTCAAGAGATGCAGAAAAAGCTTTTGACAAATTTCAACACCCATTTATGATAAAAACCCTCCAGAAAGTAGGCATAGAGGGAA
>NC_041219.1:27778790-27779228 GCF_002837175.3 Physeter macrocephalus
CAATCTACAGATTCAATGCAATCCCTATCAAACTACCAATGGCATTTTTCACAGAACTAGAACAAAAAATTGCACAATTTGTATGGAAACACAAAAGACCCCAAATAAACAAAGCAATCTTGAGAAAGAAAAACAGAGCTGGGGGAATCAGGCTCCTGGACTTTAGACTACGCTACAAAGCTACAGTAATCAAGACAGTATGGTACTGGCACAAAAACAGAAGTATAGATCAATGGAACAGGATAGAGAGCCCAGAGATAAACCCACGCACATATGGTCACCTTATTTTTGATAAAGGAGGCAAGAATATACAATGGAGAAAAGACAGCCTCTTCAATAAGTGCTGCTGGGAAAACTGGACAGCTACATGTAAAAGAATGAAATTAGAACACTCCCTAACACCATACTCAAAAATAAACTCAAAATGGATTAAAGACC
>NC_041219.1:27779593-27780043 GCF_002837175.3 Physeter macrocephalus
AGAAGATATACAGATTGCCAACAAACACATGAAAGGATGTTCAACATCACTAATCATCAGAGAAATGCAAATCAAAACTACAATGAGGTTTCACCTCACACCAGCCAGAATGGTCATTATCAAAAAATCTACAAACAATAAGTGCTGGAGAGGGTGTGAAGAAAAGGGAACCCTCTTGCACTGTTGGTGGGAATGTAAATTGATACAGCCACTATGGAGAACAGTATGATAGTTCCTTAAAAAACTAAAAAAAGAACTACCATATGACCCAGCAATCCCACTACTGGGCATATACCCTGAGAAAACCATAATTCAAAAAGAGTCATGTACCACAATGTTCATTGCAGCTCTATTTACAATAGCCAGGACATGGAAGCAACCTAAGTGTCCATCAACAGATGAATGGATAAAGAAGATGTGGCACATACATACAATGGAATATTACTCAGC
>NC_041219.1:27780092-27830474 GCF_002837175.3 Physeter macrocephalus
GAGGTGGATGGACCTAGAGTCTGTCATACAGAGTGAAGTAAGTCAGAAAGAGAAAAACAACTACCGTATGCTAACACATATATATGGAATCTAAAAAAAAAAACTACCCATGGTTCTGAAGAACCTAGGGGCAGGACAGGAATAAAGACACAGACATAGAGAATGGACTTGAGAACATGGGGAAGGGGAAGCTGGGACGAAGTGAGAGAGTGGCATGGACATATATACACTACCAAATGTAAAATAGATAGCTAGTGAGAAGCAGCCACGTAGCACAGGGAGATCAGCTCGGTGCTTTGTGAAGACCTAGAGGGGTGGGATAGGGAGGGTGGGAGGGAGACGCAAGCAGGAGGAGATATGGGGATATATGTATATGTATAGCTGATTCACTTTGTTATAAAGCAGAAACTAACACGCCATTATAAAGCAATTATACTCCAATAAAGATGTTTTAAAAAGGGGGGGGCTATGTGTGTTCTATAAAGTTTACCTGAGGTCAAATTGGTCAAGCTGGGGAGGAAAAAAAAAAAAAAAAAAAGAAGGAAGCAAGGTATACATGGCATGAAATATGTGGTTATTATTACTGCTGCTCACCTAATTTGTCTGTTTTTCTCCTCCTCCTGGGCACAGGGAGGACTGGACTGCCTGGCTCCGGTGGTTGGGTGGCACCATTTTGCAGAGTTCTGGCCAATGAGTTGGGAATAGAAGTGACAGCATTTAAATGCCAACAAGACATCCTCGGATTTCTCCTTTCCCACTGTCTCCCATCACATTTAAGGAGGTAGCTGCTTTGCCAGCCCTGGTTCCAGAATGACTAAGAGAAGAGTTTCCCTAGTGACACAGGTATGGGTAGAGAAATCTGTGTTACTTTAAGAAGCAAACCTTTGTTGTTTTAAGCCTCTGAGAATTTGGGGTCGTTTGTTTTGCAGCATAACCTAGCTTATTATGACTGACACATTATTCAAATAATTTACCTCCAGAGAAAGGAAAAGCATGATAGGAAGGAGATGGTGTGTTATGGTTGCCCTGGATAGAGCTCTAAAGGAGATTAGTGGAAGAGAGGAAAGGTGTAAATTCAGATGTAAAGGATCCTTCCAAGTTGGGTGCCCAGGGCTTGGGGAGATCTTGTATTACTTCTGAAATCAAAGTCCTAATAATACTATAATTACAAATTGCGCAAAGTCATAGCACTCTTGATATTAACTGCATACGACTAAAAGGTACATGGCCTAGCAAACACCATTGAGGTATATGCTGGCTGCAGGCCTCAGAGCTTAAAAGCATTTGTAAGCTTACTCAGAAAAAGGATAGAAGAGTGAATAAAAGCATGGATTTTGGAATTAGATGGGCCTGAATTCAAATCTCAGTTCTACTTCTTAAATCAGCCTAAGTGTCAGTCTTCTTATCTCTAAAGTGGAGATGAAAACAGAACCTACTTCAAAGGTTTGATGGGAGCACTAATTGAGGTCATATCTGTAAAGTGTCAAGTGCACTGCCTGGTATTACTAAATGTTCTAGCTTTTTCCAGTCGCCTGGAAGCCCAAGGGTTGGCTGGTTATAGAATGACTGCCTTACTGTCCTGCCTTGAACATAGCGAATCCCATGCCTACCCAATGCAGCTTCAAACTGGATCTCATGGGAACTTTCAGCCATTACCAGGCTCAGTGCTGTATCTCTGCCTATGACTTCTGCACACTCCCACCCTCCTAGGCTATCAAGACCAGTGCCCCACTTTAAAAGAGATCCAGGAAAATCCAAATATGCAAGATGATAGATTGGGGCAGGATTATTCACGCTCTAAGATTCTTGTCATTATGCCAAAGAGTCCAAAAATTTCCTTAGTCCTTTGCAGGTTTCTTTCTTTCCTTTAAATAAATTGTTTGACAGAGAAAAGGAAAAATAAAACTCAATGAATTCTTTATCCATTAATGATTGATCAAAAATGAGAAAAATCTACATAAGTGGGAAAAATGACTTCCAAAAGCACATCCTCTGCCCACAATTTTCTGGGAGCACATCTATTGTGTTGGCCAGGAAGCAGAGCACAGACAGACCTCCAGGTCCCTAAACAATGAAAATTCATCCAGAGGGTTATTGTGATAATGGCTGACACACATCAGATTCCTGTTTCTTCATCACAACCAAGATTTTAAAACCCAAGTCCAAACTCTATGATTATAGGGTAGTGCGCAAAGATCCATAGCCAGGAGAAAACACAAATTCTTCTGACCAGGATGAAAATGGAGTCAACTGACTCCAGCTGTGAAAAAGTGCAGAGTTAAGAGGGTGTTACTATTTTTTCAAAATAAATGAGAATATATTATGGCACAGAGGCAAAATCTACATTACAATTTAAGTCGAAACTGAGACTCCACAGGAACATGGAGACTGCCCCTTCTCAGGCCACTCCCACCCCAGTAGCAGAGAGGTTGCTCCTATATCTTGGCACTTGGGGTACCTCACTGGAAGGGAACAAAAAGCATGAAGCCACCAAGAGGCCCTAAGAGATTCAAACAACCAGAAGTGGACTCCACATTTTCCAGTTGCTAGTTCAAGGTTCTGCCCACTGTAACACCACTTCCTCCTTTCCTGAGAATGGAATCTGCCACTTACCTCAGCCTGCCTGGCGTGGATGCCGGCCTTCAAAGGGAAGCATGCATCTGGGGGACCCAAAGCCCCAAACTCCAGGGCAAATGTGAGCCTGCAGACAAGGAAAAGGAGTCGATGTCTGCACCCTCCCCCTAATCTTCTCCCAAGCCACCCCCTCCTTCCCATCCCCTCACACCTAACTTGTCTCCTTAACTTCACTCTAGCTTTGTTCCAAGCTACTTTCCAAAGTGCCCTTCCAGAGGGATCATATAAAACACAAACCGAGTTCAGTTATTGCCCCATTTAAAAAGCTTTTATCCACTGCCCTCCAGATAAAATTCAAGAGCTTCAGCAAGGCCTGTAAGATCTGCCCCGACTTACCTCTGCCTCCTCTTCAGCCTTGTGGGAGAAAGACCTTCCTCACCGAGGGGTCTAACGACTCCTTTCCGCCCTTTAATACTCAGACAAAAGGCACCTTCCTCCAAGGTCTTCCCTAACCCCTCAAAGCAGGTTGATGGCACCTTGTCCACAGGTAATTATTACTGCCTTTATCTTGGCGTTTCACAATAAATTGTTCATGTAGTTAAAGCGCCTAAACAACATGGTAGCCCGAGAGGCAGAACCGGGCTTCAGAGCCCAACAAAAACCTGGGTTTGAACCATGACTTCCCCACTTACTGGGGAAGCCAAGCCTCAGTTTCATTTTCAGTAAGTGGGGAAATGCATACCTTAACAGTTTGCTGGGAGGGTTAAATGGAATGACAGTATGAGGTAGAAAACATATTCGATGGTTTAATAAATGTTAGTTCCTCTCCTCTCCATCCCTTCCCATTGGCTATAAGAGCTCCCTTAATGCTAGAACTTTCTTTTTACTCTTTTGTATTCCTGGTGAATAATACAGTAGGCACTTAATAAATGTTGGCAGGAAAAAAACAGAAGAGGGAGGGAGGAATGCAGAGGAGGCAGGAAGGGAGGAAAGGAAGAAGGAAATTAAATAATGAAATGAATGAATGGATGAAGCTAGAAGCAAAAATAGACCGTGATCTGTTAGAGCTAACAAAGTTACTATACACACTGGTCATATGACTGTGAGAATGTCGTAGCCTTCTCTACTAATAAACTCTGAAAGGATATCTGCAGATACTACTGTCACTAAGAAAAGACCCTGAATCCAGAGACTGGCAGATCTACCAGCAGAAGGCATTGTAGTCCAATATAGGATTGGCACACATACTTTAAAAAATTTACATTCCCCAAATTGTTCATTCCTATTCCACTCTAAATGCTCGGCTTAACACAAACAAGAATACAAATAAACTGATCTTACTCTAGTGAGGTCTCAATTAACACACAGAGATCAGCGGTATGTTGTTAAACCAGAGAGGGGGGAAAAGAAGCCTTAATTTGTAGTGCCTGCCAGTTTCTGCGGTGTAAATACTCCCACCATGGGTGATTTCAATCTACTAATGACACACTTATAATAATTTAGCTCCCCAAATCCCTAAGCATTTAACAACTGGCTCTCAGGAGCCCTCAGCACACCACTGATTCTCCATTCCTCTTAATTTTCTCATTTTTGCCATCTTTTTAGTCACTCTGTTGGTTTTTAAGGTCCTTATTGCCTGAGGACAAGGAAAATAAAAGAGAGAGCAGATGATTTTTCTGTCAGTGGTTCTAGCAAAGGAGATTGAAGAGGGAGGAAGCTGCAACTGCCATGTGTTTATGGGTTTCAATTATCCCTATTCCCTCTGCCCCTTATTACTGCAGATAACTGAGCAGATGCCCTAATCAAATGTGCAAAATATAAACATACTTTTTGATCAAATATAGAATTAATGGCCACAACCTGGTAATAGAAATGAGGCCAAAAAGAGCTACGCTAGAAACCTAAGAAGGGTCAAGTTCATCAAATGGCAGAAGGGAAAATGGATAGAGGACCTCAATAGACATTTTTCCAAAGAAGACATACAGATGGCCAACAGGCACATGAGAAGATGCTCAACGTCATTAATCATCAGGGAAACGCAAATCAAAACCACAATGAGACACCACCTCACACCTGTCAGAATGGCCATCGTCAAAAAATACAACAAATAACCAATGTTAGCGAAGATGTGGAGCAAAGAACCATCATGCATTGCTGGTGGGAATATAAACTGGTGCATCCACTTTGGAAAACAGTATGGAGATTCCTGAAAAAATTAAAACTAGAACTACCATACGATTCATTAATTCCACTCCTAGGTATTTACCCAAAGAAAACAAAAACACTAAACTGAAAAGATATGTGCATCCCCATGTTCACTGCAGTATATTTACAATAGCAAACATATGGAAAGAACCAAAGTGTGCAGCCATGGATGAATGGATAAAGATGTGAGATAGATATATATATATATATATAGATATAGATATATATATATATATATATATACAATGGAATACTACTCAGCCTTTAAAAAAAAAGAATGAAATCTTGCCTTTTGTGACAACATGGATGGACCTTGGAGGTATTATGCTGACTGAAATAAGTCAGAGAAAAACACCATATGATCTCACTTATATGTGGAATCTAAAAACAAAACAAACAAAACAAAATGAAAACAGACCCATAGATAGAACAAACGGGTGGAGGGGGATGGGCAGGACAGGTGAAGGTAATTGAGAGGTACAAACTTCAAGTTATAAAATAAGTCAAGGGGATGTAAAATGCAGCATAAGGAACATGGTCAATAATACTGTAATGATTTCGTATGGGGACAAACGGTTACTAGACTGGTGGTGATCATTTCAAAATGTATTTAAATGTCAAATCACTATGTCGTACACCTGAAACTAACATAATATTGTACATCAACTATAGTTCAACTTTTAAAAAGATGGCAGAGGGCATGTTAAAGTGGGAAATCAGACAACTCCTCTGGATAGAAATAAACAGGGAAAATATTTTTCTGAATGTTAAAGATCACAGCAGCTCTCTGGACCAAAATCTAAACAGGAAAAAGCACACCAAACTAACAGAAGGGAAAACCGTTTAGCAAAATGTAAGTTTTTATCTTAACATGGTTGGAAACTGGAGAGATATAAATTTTATGAAGTTCTGTGATGAAGCCTCACTCTCTCTGCCATAGGAAAGGGGCTCCTTGGGTGGTATTTATGCTTAGACAGAAGAAGAAGGCAGCTGGCAATATTTCCTTCCCTCTCACTAGGACTCTGGCTTGCCTTCCCCTTCCCTCTAACAGAGGCAGCACTACATGAGTAACAATACTTCACGAAATATGCTCCTGATCTCTAGGGTAAGACAGAGTTCCTATAAGTTAAGGATGCAGTTCAGAGTGAGAATTGTCTATGAAAGCAGTTTTATGGCTCAGTAGATGTTTACTGATGCAACCCTATTCTCTGTGACAACACTCGTGTGATCCAGCCTCTCTCGTTGACAAAGCTCCCGAAGGAATATCCAGGTTTTGCTCCATGATTTCAGCTGACTTACTATCTAGGCATTTGGTACTCTGGGGCTTTTAAGAAGCTTCTGTGGCAACAGCTGTTACTTTACTTTAGTAATAAAGTAACCTGAACTCAAGCCACATAGAGGAAAAAATTAGAAACATCAAAAATATGTGAAGATGAGAATACAAGAAAACCATGCCTACATAGGAGAGTGAAACGAAACTATCACAGATTCATTTTTACAGATAGATATCCAGAAGGGAAGGAACAGGGTGTATTTCCATTCCATTCAAATGAAGGGCAATTTAGTGAAGAAGCAGCTTCTGATACTTTACATAAAAAGAGTTAAAAAATGCACATGACAAAAGTGTGGCATTTGGGGCTGGCTACTTGTTTCAAAACCTGAAAGGAATCAAAGAATGAGACAAAGAGACAGATTTAATCTTACGGATCCTAAATCACAGTTACCCAACTCAGGGAGAAGGTAATTAACTACCCCCTTTCACTGGAGTATAATCTGGCCAGCAGGGCTGGGTCAGATGAGCAAACAGAGCAACCTCATGCTACAAAAGGGGGAAAGTAAGGCAGGAATGAACTGAGCCATTAGGACCAAGAGCGGGCGAAAGAAAGAATGGCTCCCCTGGTGAGGACAGGAGGGTAGGCAGTCACTGGGCCAACAGGCATCACCAGCTGGGCGTGAGTCACATCTGGCAGAGGCAAGCATGAGATCACAAAACAGCATGGATGGCAGCGTTTCGATTTTAAAACAGCAAGTAGATTAGAAACGTTGAGGAGTTAAAAATTAATGCAAAACTCTGATGTGAATCAAAACATCATGAAAACCAGCAGAAGCTGATTCCTCCAGAGATCGGTGGAAGAAGCCAAGAACCGGGAATTAGCCCGCAGAGTATTCCCAAGGCCTGCTGTCTAAATTCCAAAGGAAGGAAAACCCAATTTTCAAAGAACTGTAGGGCGTACAGGGTTGCCAAAGAAAAGTACTGATGATTGAAACAAAGGGTAGGAGGGTGCAGCTTTTACAAATACTAAACCTGAGTTTAAAATATGTGTTCCAATATGGACTCCGCCCTTGACTTGCTGGGTTGATGGTGTGTGTGTCTCTGTGCACATGTGCACGCGATTCTCCTGATCTCCCCGGGGCTGGGTGTCTTCCTCAGTAAAATGATGGAACTAAATTATGTCATCTGAAAAGTGGTTTCAAGCTTTATTCTAGGAAGTGAAAAAATTGGGAGAGGAGAACGTAGGCCACTTAGTAAACAAAAGGCCTAGAATGAATGACAACACTTTTTTGCTCCAAAGGCTAGAAACCTCGGACACAGGAGGGCCTCTGCCTAGCTGTTAGATGTCACCACTGCCACCCCACCCCCACTCCTTGTGCCTAAACCCTCAGCCGAGAAGGGCATGGCCTAGTCCTGGGACATTCCATCCCATGGATTATTTGATGACGTGTCTCTCTCCTACCCTCCTCCCAGAGTACAATTTTCTAAAAGCAGAGAAAAATCCTTCCCAAGAAAATAAACACTCCCAAACAACTGTCCCATTCTGTTACCTATTTGGATTACATAATTGCTGTGAAGTCAAGACTTTCTTATTGACGCGCCAGAAAAGACCTCTCAGCTCATAAGCTGAACCGCCTTTTCTCCACTGTCCAAAGCCCTAAAAAACCTCCAAGTCCCTAAAAAGCAGTCCCCAGTGCCCACTGAGATGGAATGAAAAACTCCACCGCCTCAACTCTGCTCAGAATGGAAACTCAGAGCAAAATGTTTTAAATCTGTGGGGATGTAAGTCCTGTACACTATATTCCTCAACAATATCGACAACAACAAACCCCTACTGATGCCCCAAACTACCCTTCATAGAAGGAGAATACTGATATCTTTTCTGATTCTGTTGAGAATAATTTAGACAAGTGTACAATTTTAACTCTTTTGTTGGCCAGTCTGTAAAATGGGGTGACCGACAATTGGTAACTGGCATCACTTACCAGCCACCAGGTAAAACAGTTAACCCCCTCCTGACCCACCCCGACACTAGGAAAAAACTACTAGGCCAAGCTGGCTTCAATCCCACAGAGCACAACACTAATTAAGATACCTATACTTTTCCCATGGAGGCACCAGTAAAAAGGCTGAGAGTTCCTCTTACAGCCTGCTCTAACTTGTTCGTCTGGATCAATGTAGAAATAGCAGCAAATTGCTCTTCATAATTCCTCTCCAGGAATAAAAAGGACTAGGATATTCCTGGAATGCCTCCTCACTCACAAATTAGAAGGTATACCTCCTGTAATCACGGTACTGTGCTCAGTGTGAAGATTTAATGAGATAATGCATGGAATGTGCTGAGCGAGCATCTGGCACACAATAAACTCAATAAATCAATGATGTTACTAATTGTAAAAACAACAACACACAAACAACAAAACAAAACCAAAAAAACCCGGGTGGGGGGGGACTGTTTCCTGATGCTTATCAACTTACTTGGAATAGGGAAGATCGAAACATAAGGCAACAATAGTTCCACAGCACAATCCAGAGATGTTTTTGCCGTCCTCTGGTTTTCTTGTAATCAGTCACTTGATAGCCATTAAGAAGAACTTTCCACAATGCTACGGGTACTCACACCCCACTATACATCCAACTCTCAATAACTGAGAGGTAGCAGAGTGTTTGAAACAATGAGGACAGAATGCAAAAGACCTTAAAGAAATTCCACAAAGCCCTTTGGCACCAATCATGTGGAAGTGTTGCCAGAAAAGCCAAACGTCCCACACCACACAATGGTTCTTGGTGGAAAAAACGGGTAAATAAAGCACAGACTCTGAGCATCCTAATGAGAAGGTTACCTCCACATCAGAGACCAGACCTTAAAAGTCTAGCTCTTCTGTAAATTTTAGGTTACAAATAAATTCTTCCTAAGGCACACCTAGCAATCTTTTGTGTTTGGCTCTGCTGTTTGGACACGCACAGTTATGTTTACCTTCCAGGCACAAAACCGGTTTTTAAGAGCTTCATGAAAATATTCATATTTTCATGATATGCGATTAGCAGGTTTTACTATAATTTATAACTGAATTTTCTTGTTCACTTGGGGCACACACATCATATACTAGGCTCACCTTCCCAGTGACACACCATAGTATGCAGCTATGCAGGACATTTTGTTTTAAAGGCAGCAAAATGAATAACGTCTGAACTCCAGAAAAGATGGTGCATTTGCAACAGTCGTGAGACCATGTGGCAAAAAACCAAAAAATGGCCATAAAACTCTTACTTTGTATTTTGTATTGTGCCTATTCAACCTGTAAACATTTTTGTAGTTTCTAAACCAGGTCTTTCGGAAACACAACGGGCGTTAGTATTATGCCTTTTCAAGTTGTAAAAGACCAGGCCACTTGGCAATTCTTGTAGTTTCTAAACCATGCTTTCCAAAATGCAAAGGGCAAGTGTGACCTGTAACTTTAGAGAAGGGCAAGTAACGTTCTACCTCTGGCTGAATATTTAGTTATTTCACTTGACGTAAGTTTTTATGGCAACCCTCTATTACCATGAAAGTGTATGTCCTCTACGATTCAGAGTAATTAAGTGCCACTTGTGAAAGTCAGGTTTTTTTATTTAATACATTCTAATCAAATAGTAACAGCAGTAAATAAACACTTTGAAAAACAGGCAGGTAACCCCCTATATCTGGAAGAAAATTAAGTCAGAGTATTCTACATGGTAGAAGGGAGACAATTGCAAATGTCCATGGTTAGACCACTTGGAAATTTCTAAAGCCATTTCTGAAAAATCAATGGCAACAGGTTGTGGGACACAGCTACTTCAAAGGGTAAAATGTCTCTATCTACATGGTTTTATTAACAGGGATTGAGTTGCACCTGTATAGCATGACATTCTTGTCTTTAGCCTTAAAGGAAAAGAAGGCTTTTCCATTTGCACCAGTTTGAAATATTTCTGAAATAAGGCTCCCTTGAAATGGATTACTACAGTACTCATTCACATGAGAGAGTTCATACATGTAGTAAAAAGACAAATACAGGATTTCATGGTCACTTTTTTTGGTTGATTTGGTTAATTGCATAAAATGAAGGATAAATACTCACAAGCATATCTGTTTAACAAATCTCCTAAATACATCAGAATGCAAAATATCAAATGTCCTAAAATAGACTCTGATCACCAGGCATACAAAATTGAAGTTAAGCCTGTGTCAGTTTGGTTCCTTCCACTTCTTCAGCACTCCTAAGTGGAGCTCTTTCTCTACTGCCGGCGCTGGCACCTTCCACCTAACAGGAACCTCAGAAAGGCAAAGAGTTCTGATAAAGTGTTCCTTCAGCCTTTACTTGGGACGTTTTATTTTTAACTTAAAAGGATAAACTGGTCTTGGTCAGCCTTAGGAAGGGAAGCATCACTCAGGTGAAAATATTTGGGGGAACTTTAAATACCTAGCTACCCCTCCACACGTTTAAATTAGATTGACTTCAGCTGTTCTTAGAATTCCGTGTAGTTATCCAGAGCCGTCACTCAAGTTTTGGTTCTCTTTTACATAGCTGCATTCGGAGATACTCTATAGGAGGCATGTTTAGAAAAAGAGAAACACTTATACCTGGAATTTATATTCTTCCAAGTAATCTTTTAGTCTTGTTGGTAAAGGCAGTCCCCAGATGGTACCGGTACATTTGTTAATGGTGAGTCTACAGAGATGCTGCAGAGGTGGTGCTGATGTGTAGAGCGGTTTGGTCAGATAAAGGTGAACAGTGCCGTTCCGCGGGGCTTCTGGGCCCGTCCGCTTATCCTTGCACATCTGAACATAGTAGTCGATCAGATGAACCACACTGTCAAATTGTTTAAGCTTGGACTTGACACATATGATAGAGTCCAATCTAAATTTCCCATCTTGGTATTCGATGCGAAGATTAGTTGGTCCAGCTGATGTTTTAACAGATATGGTTAGTAGGTAGTCTGAATGTGAACTATCTCTAATCAAGAAAGTTCCTTCTGGTGCCTCTTTTAATTTCTCTTTGGCTTCATTAACAGTCATACTTCCCCAGTACCAACCTGGGGTTTTTGTTCAAAAGAAAAAGAAAAGAGAGTAAAATAGTTATTATAGAGAATTTTAAAAATAGGGTAAATACTTGGCAACAATTTTTCTAGCCCTCAAAAGAAGTGTGTGAAAGTTTACCAGAGGCTACCATAAATACTTTCTATAGAAATTTGATGAAAACATAGGTCCATTTTATTTTCTGAACAAACTGCAAGCCAGTTTTCTTTTTTAAAAAGTATCTTTCTGTAGCTGTTCTTTAAACTCTCTTAAGACTTTCTCCTAATGAAACAAAAGAATGTTTGCAATATGACACACTGGCTGACCAGGCATGATGCTTCTCCACTAGTCAAGTGAAATCAAAGATTTAATGTAAATTAAGTCAGAAGTTAGAAATAAAAGCCATGCCCTTAAAAAAGTGGAAAACCCAACTCCAGTTAATTCCAACAAGATAAAAAGAAGCAACTTTTTGGATGGTTGGTGTCCACTCCCACCCTCCCCAAATCTGTTAGCGGCTGCATCCATATCTCTTTTCAAAGTCCTGGAAAGCACCGCTATTTACTTGTTTTAAGAGTGCAGCTCTAGTATGATACAATAGCTTCTCTTCGCTGCTTTGATTACAACTACTTATCAGCCATTGAGAAATGAGAGAAAGCCCAATTGATAATTAGTACTTGCAGTTTACAGTCTTCCATAAACTCTTTTGGACTTTGCCCTAATTCAAATCCAATCACAACCGTCGGTCTCCCCAGCATTCTCGAGTCTACCTGCCAGTTCCATCTCCCATCCCGTTTTCAAAAGTGACTTAGCAACATCTTACAGTTTAAAAGTTTGAACAATGCTCCCCCCCGCCTCCAAAAAAAAAAAAAACTTGCTCGGGTACCTGCAATCTGCCGGTTCCTCCCGCTGAGGGAAAGCCCGTGGCCTGCACGGAAAGACCGGAACCGCAAGCGAAGGAACTTTTCCTTCTCCCTACTGCTACCAAAACTTCAACTTTGCCCCAAACGTAAGCTTTGAGGATCCTGATTTTGAAAGCCTGCAGGTTTGTCAGAATCTTTTTTTCCATCTTTTCTTCTTTCAGGTGCCGAGAGACGACAGCAAGCCGCGCAAGGCACAAGACTGCACTTGAAACAAGCGAGGCCAAGCTCGGCTGGGGCTTCGCAGCCCGCCCTCCTCCCGGCTTTGGGGCAGTCCTGAGCGGCAATCTGTCGGTCCCCGAACTTGGCCGCCAAGATTCCAGGCTGCAGCAGCTGCCCGGGAGCCAGATGCAACTGAAGCTGCGGGCAGCGCAGAGCCCACTCGCCGCCCTCTCACCCCGCGGACAGGAAAGGCGCCGGGCACTTTCTCCGGCTAAGGTCCGAGCCCGAGTGCCGACCCCAAACGGCCGCGGAAAATAGCAAAAATTCCAGCGCCCTAAGAGTCTATTTCCAAAGAGCCCTTCTAGCGCTCTAACCTCCCCTAGGCCTCTGAGTCCCTCGAGAACCACTTTTCTTTCGCATTCCAAGGATCCAGGTCCGTAGGGGCATTCTCCCCGCGGTTCCCTGAGCTGGGGCGGGGACGGTAGCGATTGCTTCCCAGCCTCGCTAGCACAACCGCATCCTTGTCTTTGAGGAGGCGCCCCCTTCTCGCACGCATTGCGGCCGGTCCGCTCCCTACCTGTGTGACTAAGTTCCCGCAGGGCCTTCGCCAGACGCGCCGCCTCCGGGGACGGCTCCTCCGCCGACCCCGAGGTCCCCCAATGGCTCTGCGTCCCTTCCGCGCCATTCCCGGAGGGCTCGAGGCACCGCAGGGTCATATGGGAGAAGGGTCACCGCGGCAAAGACAGGTGGCCGCCCGAGCTGGGGTCAGAGAGGGGTACGCGTCCTTCTTAGAAGTCAGTGGGAACCCCAAAACGAGTCCCTGAGGGGTCCGCGAAATGGAAATGGAGGGGGAGGTAATGGGGAGCCGCTGGTTCTTCCTCCCCGGGTCCCGGTGCACGGATGGCAAATCCCCCGCAGGCGCGGTCACGCACAGTTTGCCTGCAAAGAGAAAGTGGAGGGTTGGGTCAGTCGGAACTGGACCCCTGCGGCCGGGGCGTGGGTGGAGGGACAGAGACGTGGAAAATCCCGGGAATCCTCCGCGTCTGCGCTCCTGCACCATTTAACCCCGAGCATCCAGTTACTGCCCTGGCCCGTTCTAGAGAAAGAAGGATAAAGACAGAGCAGGGATCCAAGACGCAAGAGTTGGGGCGAGGGGCGAGGGGCGGGGGCGGGGGACAGGATGAGGGTGGCGAACCGGCTTATTTCCCGCCCAGGGCTGCTCGCTGAAATCGCAGACTAGGAGATGAGAAGAGCAAAGAGTCACCTGCGGGTACGGTGGTAAACAGGCCTCAGTCAAGGACAAGTAGAAAAATGTAAAAAGGAAAGAACAGGAGAGGTCCCCATTTGGCATTCCTATCTCACACTCCGCACAGCCCGGGGAGCCCCAGGAGGAAGCACCCCGCACAAACCTAGTTCCCGGCCCTACAGTGCCGCGGGGCTTCCCGGGCAGAGCCGGCAGCCCGGGACGCGGAGGTGCGGGAGCTGCCGCAACAGAGGCTGCCTCGCTCCCCTCCCCCCGCTTCCCGGAGCTCGCTTGGGGCAGGGGTTGGGGGCGCCGTGGCTGCCGCTCCCGAGGCCGGGCGGCTGAGGCTGCTTGTTGCCGCCGCGAGCGCTGTCGAGGAATCTGCCCGAGCGCGCAGCCCGCGCGGGGGCTCCGAGCCCTGACCCGAACCGGGGGCCCAGCAGGCGGCAGAGAGCGCTTCGGGACGTGCTAGACAACCAACGCTGAGCCCTTACCTCGGCCTCGGCCGCTGCTGCCGCCTCCGCACCAGGCAGCCTCCCCAGCAGGCATGGGGCGGGGGAGCCGGGAGGGGCCCGGGAGGAGGGGTGTCTGCCCGAGTTTCCCCTGTTGACTTTTAATTTGGGAACGAGATGCCTGGGGATGTGACGAGCCCTGGGCTCAGCGGCGGGGGCGGCCGGAGTTCTCTGCACAGAGGGCAAACGTGAGCCCCGGGGACCATCGCCTCGATTCGCCGGGCTCTAACACCCCCTCCGGGCTCGGACACCCCCGACCCGGGGCAGCTGCTGGGTTCCCTCCGGCTGCAACCAAGGAGATGAGAAGGAGAGAGGGAGGGAGGAAAGAGGGCGGGAGGCAGGCGGGTGGGGAGGAGCGGGAGATCAGCTTATTAGGAGGATTATTAATCTGGATGGCAGTTTAGGGGAGGAAAAACAAAAACAAAAACTCCGGAGACTTCCAGACGCCGGGAAAGAACCAGCGAAAGCAGGCAGTAGCTCCCAGCCTCGGGGCAGAGCCGCAGCTCGGGCTTTCTAGCCCAGAGGCTCGAAACTGCGGAAGCCAAGGCTGCCCCGCGCTCTCGGCCGCGCCCCAGTGCCCTCCCCAGCCCTCCTAGGGGCGGAGCCTTTGGGCTCCCCAGCCCGATACCTGCCGCGGGCCCCTGCCCGAGCTCCTCCGGCGCCCCAGCTGTAGGCGACGGGGATCCTGAGGCTGTGCGCCCGGGGCCCCTGCGCGCACTGTCCGCGGCCCGCGCAGTGCCAGTGGCGGCGGGCGAGAAGGCTCATGCTTCAAGGGAAGCCTAAGGCCCGCGAGCCGCGGCGGCGGCGAGACTAGACAAGAGTTAAATGTCTGTCCCCGGAGCGCTGTGTGCGCGCGACTTCCCAGACCTACGCGCCTCCCTCGCTCCCCGCCTCTCTCCCTAGTCCGCGCTCCCCGCGCGCCCCGCCCCGCGGCGGCGGAGGCCGCTTTCCAGGAACTTTCCAGGAATCCACCTCACGTGACCGCGGCCCCCGCTACTGCTTTAAAGAGACTCCGGTGCTAATGCGCAGGCTTCAGGGGAGACGGGCTCAGAGCGTTCGGGTGCCGGCCAGGGCGGGGTGGATGCCTGGGAATCCGCCCTCCTCTGACCCCACGCCCCGGAGTTCTCGGAGACGCGCAGGAGAAGCACCAGGCCATCACCGTGCCGGTTTCGGCGGCTGGAGCTTGCGCCCAACCCATGCAAGCTGTGCGCCGGAGTCGAGCGGTTAGCAGACGTTCTCGCCCCTCGGCCCGCCGCGGCTGGTCTTTTCCATCCCCTCCGCGCTTTCTCTAGGCGACTTTCCAGGCCGCACATTTTGGGGGTGGTGGTGGCTGGAGAGACTAGAGGTCCTCGGAAACGGCCCCTCCCGCTCTAAGACACATTAATGGAGTGGGAGAGCTCCCTCTTCAGCACCCCCGCGCCCACGCCCGGGACCCGGAGGGAGCGGGCTGATGGCGGTCCTCTCGGGTCCGGTCCTAGAAGGCTGCCAGCGGGCGGAGAACGGCGCCTCGTTAAACGGCGCTGGCCGCTCTGTCTCCTCCCCGTGGCGGTCTTGCTCGCTGTCTCCCGCACCGGCCCAGCCCGGCTCCTCCGTCCTTTCCTCCTCCTCGCCGCTCCGTTGTCTCCTTCCGGCCACCCGGCGGCCCTCCGGCTCACCTGCGCCGATCGCGGAGGGGGCGCCCAGACCCGCGCGCCCTGGTGGTCCTGGCCGGCCCGCCTCGGTGTCCGCAGGCCGAGAGCGCTCGACTCTGCGATTTCCCGCAGAGCTTGCAGCCGGGGCCCGGGAATGCGGAAAGATCCCGGCTCTTCCCTGCCCAGGGACCCTCACCTCCTCCCACCTGGTTGAAGGCCACCTGGCCTCAGTTGAAACTCATCTCCCTCCCTGCACGTCCGCCCCCGAAATGTGACCTACTTTAAATGTGACCTACTTTTTAAAAACCATTAACACTCATGGGAAAACCGGATCCAAAATTTCGATAACCATTTTTCTTTGAAATACTATTCTATTGCATCACTATTCAAAAGCTTGAAAGGTCAATGGCCACTTTTAGTTGAAGCGTTGGCTATAGGGAAGTTGGGCGAGGAAAGGGGAGGGGGCGTAGGGGAAGGCGCGGCTCACAAACCTTGCCTGGTGCACCCCCCTGCTGGCTCTGCGAGGAAGCATAAACCAGCTCCTGCCTTCAGGCCGGGCGTCCTGGACAAACGGTTTTTCTCAATAATTTTCCTGCTTTTGAGTAAATAATTATGCAAATGATAGGCAGATTAGCTGGAGAGGAAGGGGGGGTTGCATTTCCCAGCTAACAAAGGGTTTTGTCAACGATGGAGTCGCGTGCACTGAATCATGTTTTGTTTCTTAGAGTCTGATCTGGAGGGCAGAGCTAATTGAATCCTAGTTAAAACCCTCTATGATGGAGATGAATAATTTTGCACAAGTCGCTTATCGTCCTTGGACCCTAGACCTTTTCTATAAAATTAAGGGACTGGACTCTGGTTCTGGGTGAGGGACTGGTATGAATGAAAAAATAAGATTCCATGTGGAGTTTGTGTCTAGTCTGAGGCCCAGAACCTTTAGGAGCCACTACATCTACTAGGGTTCATTATGCTCTAAATTATTCCATTTGACCTCTCCTTCCTTGGTAGAGCATCCCAGAGGAAGGGTGTACCCACTTTTCTGTAGTTTAAAGATATTTTTAAAATTTTACAAAGATAAAATAATTTCTATTTAATTGTCAGTTGAAATGGATCTGCCAGCAGCACTTCTTAACGTGCTTTCCTGTTGCCTCCTAAGGACCTTTGCACACACCCTCCTCACTTCCTGGAATGCCCCTCCCCAGACTGGGTGCATGGCAGACTCTCATCATTCAGGGCCCAGCTCAAAGTCACATCCACAGAGAGTCATTGTCCACAAAGATTGCAGTAAACACAATGCCAGCTGTAGGGGCACCAAGTTTTGTACCAAAGTTGGATTTTTAACTTTTGTTTCTGAAAGGTCTCAGTAATGCCCTGCATTTTATTGGCCCCAGGAAGCACATATGGGAGCCACTTAGGAAAATATTTATGAGATCATGTTAAGTGAAAAAAAGTACAATATGAACTTGTATCCATGCTATGATTTTGACATTATAAAAGTATGTATGCATGTGGGCAGAAACAGAACGTGAAGAAATAAAAGCAGCTGTTTTTAGGGTGGCAGGATGTGGGTGAATTTTTAAATTTGACTTTCCTTAATACTGTTCTAGTATTTCTGATACAGCCATCAGTTTCCCAAAATTGCATGCAGGTGTCTTCACTTACTCTCAGGGGGTAGAGTGTAGTTTGTAGAGCTGATGGACTGCCCTCCTGAACCCCAGACCTGCCACCCGGCATTACCCTTTAGATGTCTAATCGGTATCTCCCATTTAATAGGTCCCAAACTGGGCCCTGGATAACCCTTCCCCCACACCCTTAAAAATAAAATAAAAACAAAGCTATCCCTCCTGCACCCTTCTCCATCTCTGAAAATGTCAATTCCAGTCTTCAGTTGCTCAGGCCAGCCAACAGCCTTAGAGCCATCTTTGACTGCTCTTTCTCACACACACCCACATCTCACCTGTCAGCTAATCCTCTGACTCTGATTTCACAATAAACCCAGAATGGAAGCACTTGCCGCATCTCCACTGCACACTAGTGCAGGCCACCTCCACTTCTACCCAGCTTACTGCTGCAGCTTCCTTCTTGGCCCCCTTGCTCCCCAATAGGCTATTTCTGACAGAGCAGTGAGAGAGATCCTGTTTAAACTAAGTCATTTCAAGTCCCTCCTCTACTCTAACCCAAGTGGCTGCATTGCACCAGAGTAAAAGACCAAACACTAACAGCCACTTGCAAGACCCTAGAAGATCTGGTACCTCTGATCTCATCTCCTCCTGTTCTGTTCCTTGATCACAGTGCTCAAGTCACAGTGGACTTCTTGCTATTGGTAGAGCATGCTGCCCTTGCTTTTTCCTCAGGGCCTTTGTCTTTGCTGTTTCCTCTACCTATCATGCTCTTCCTCCAGATAATCTGCATGGTTCACTCCCTCACTTCCTCAGATCTTTATTCAGTGTCACCTTCTTAGTGAGACTTGACTATTCAGAATCCACCCCTCGCCCCCACTTCTCTTTCCTCCATGCCATAGTTTTTTTCCTTACACTGATCACTATCTAACCTAGTTTATGTTTTATCCATTGGTCCAGTTTCCTATCTTTCTCCCCCACAAGAATGTAAGTTTCATGAGGACATATATCTGTATTTGTATCTACATTGTTCACAGCTATATATCTCAGCACCTTGAATAGTTCCCAACATGTAGTAGGCACTCCACATGACTGTAGAATGAATGAATTGATGCTCCATCAGAATGGCTTTAAAGTGAAACTGCCCAGGCATGAATCCTCACTCTGCCACTGCTGGCTGCGTATGTAATCTTTGGCAAATTATTTAGACTCTTATGGAGATAATAATTAAACATATAGAGCTATTGCGAGAATTACATGAGATAATCTATAAAAAGTGCTTTGGCACTTAGCAAATAATAAAGATTAGCTATTATTTCAACTCTCATTCTTTTACTCTCAGTGAGTTTGGATTTTTCTCCCTAGGGGTAAGATTATCTTTTTTTTTTTTTTTTTTTTTTTTTTTGCGGTACGCGGGCCTCTCACTGTTGTGGCCTCTCCCGTTGCGGAGCACAGGCTCCAGACGCGCAGGCTCAGCGGCCATGGCTCACGGGCCCAGCCGCTCCGCGGCATGTGGGATCTTCCCGGACCGGGGCACGAACCCGTGTCCCCTGCATCGGCAGGCGGACTGTCAACCACTGCGCCACCAGGAAAGCCCAGATTATCTTATTTTTGCCTATATGAAACCCAACAGTCACTCTCTGGTCACTGCCCAAGAACTGCCCGTTAGTTGATTCCCTGGAGTTCACCTTCAGCTTTAAATGTATAGGGTAAAATAGTGATTCTGTTTGTTCCTAGATTTTCAGGAGTACATCTGTTCTGTTCAGCAGGGCAGGTGCATGGCTGCAGTGGTGAACTTTCATTCTACTTGGAGAGGGAAGGGAGAGTGATTTTCACAAAGCTGGAGAGTGTCTTCTGTTGCCCGCATGGAGGAATTGCCAAGGCTTGAAAATCTCTATGTACCAAACCCGAACTGCACCCTCTTGGTTTTGCAGTGCAGATGTTCTGATACTGGAATTGATGAGCAATCTGCACTGAGCTTCTGCTGAGTTGCAAGAGAGCTTTTTGGGTTTTGTTTGGGGGCCGAGGGAATGACCGTTGGCTGTTGTGTCTGAAGTGCCTGTGGGTAGAAGGTACCCTTCTAAGTGGCCACCATCCCTTGTAGAGTTTGCCATTTCACCACCACCACCACACACACACACACACACACACACACACACACACACACACACACACACACTCACATGCAGCACCTTCAAAGCTCCTTGTGATTCTGGAGCCCACTCTTCTGGAGAGCATATGACCTAGGCTAGCCAATAGGAGTAGCCCATGCCCCTGGACACAGGGGTTTGTCCAGTATCACAGCCCAAGCAGATTATTTTTTTTAGGACTTGATGTAAGTGCCTCCCCTTCTGAGATGATGAGCAGTAATGACCATGCAAGCCAACTTTTCCAGTACTTGGAGAGAGTCTGTTAAAGAACAAAGGCAACAGAGAAGAAAGCAGAGCTCAGGTTTGAGTGAGAGGGAGAGATTCCTGAGCACTTGAATTCAACATGCCCGAAGCTGCACTGCCCTTCGGCTTCTCAGATACAGGAATGAAAGAGTTTATTTTTTCCCCACAGGGTTTGATTTGGGTTTCTGTAACTTGTGATCAAAGATACTCTCATGGGGTGTAGTGGGTTGGGTGTGGAGGGTTGTATGGGAGGGAGTGGAGTGGAGAACTGAGAAGACAAAGAAGAAAGCTACCTTTCACAGTAATGAGCATCTCTTAAACTTCATCTGGTGCTTCTCAGTACCAATTCCCTTTACAATGTCCTGCTTGCCCCACCCCTATAGTGGAGGACACTCACTGGGGGACAGAGGAAGAGAAGCAGATCCCGCTGGCTTCTGTGCTCTGGGTCAGGGATGGGGGGAGGGAGAAGCCAGGCAGATGGCCGTCCCCAAGACTTCTGGAACCCTGGGACATGGTTGATGGCTGTGTCCTTGGCCTTTCTACCCACAGAAGTGGAAGGGAATCATTTTCTAGGACAGTAGTTGTCAATGTTAAGTCACAGATCTCTCAGAAATGCCGGTAAAATCTATAGATCAGAGTTCAACAAACCACCTGCCTATGGGCCATATTTGACCCTGAGTGTTATGGGTGGTCTAGCAGGGTTCTAAAAAAAAAAAAAAAAAAAGTGAACCAAATAAAAGCTCTGGAGATTTCACCTCCAAAGAGATCCAGATTTTTGCTTTCTCTTAACCAGTTCTAAGATCTGTCCACACTGGGTCCCATTCCCAGCAGCAGAAGCAGAGTAGTGGCTGCCGCCTTTGGAAGGTACAGACCCTCCCATTCCCTACCATCCTCAGCATCCTCTGTGGGTCCCCAGCACTGAACATTACTTGCCATCTGTCATCACCCTTACATTGTTGGTTTTCTTATGGTGAAGAAGTATTTCTCTGGCCCTAAGTCTCTACCAGAGTGAGGAAATTAAAAATAGAACCTAAAGATTGAATATTTCAAGACAAATGGGAGAGAGCTTATTTCTCTGTGGCAGTGAAGAATATTCCCCTGTTTAACAGGCAAACAAAGTGTGGCTGGGTTCTCACATTGGCCTCTTTCATTCTTCTATATTCCTACCTGGTCCTGCAGGCATTTGCAGACAGGTTCCATCTAAGACTTTATCTGCAGAAAAATGTTCAGGAGGGAGGCACAGATCGGGGAGGGGGTTAACTGACCATATGAAGCCTGACTGTGAGCCCCCAGGGGCCTGTTGACCTCAGGTGAGAACCCTTGTCCTAGGGGGTGGATAGTCTTCAATAGAGCACTCCTGAGAGATAAAGGTCTGGTTTCAGCACTGTACGGGGCGTTCTTTATTGGAATTGGTCTATATAGTCAGAGGATCACCAATCATAACACTTTGGTGCTGGAAAGGACAGTTTCACTAGTGCAGAAGAATTTTCTTCATCTCCTTTCTCCTTCCCCACACTGCTCTAAACTTCTGGTCACCTTGTTTCTCAAACACACCAAGCCTGCCTCAGGATCTTTGTACTTATTCTCTCTGAAATGCTCTTTCTCCAATATTCTCATGGCATCGCTCCCTCACTTTGTTCAGGTCTTTGCTCAGAGAGACCTTCCTTTTTTTTTATCAGTGATTATTTCTTTCCCCTGCTTTATTTTCCATCCCAGCACTTATCACTACCTGATGCTATCAGTATTTTTCACTTGATATTTGTTTAATGTTTCTCTCCCACTGGAAATATAAGAGGAACTTTGTTTTATTCACTACTGTATCTCCAATGCCTGAAATAGCTCCTGGTCCATAGTAGATGCCCAATATAAAGTTGCTGAATGAATCAATTAAACAAATGCATCTACAAGTAGGGAATTTGAAACACTTTCACTAGCTCCTTTCTGGACTGGCTCCCTTTAATTTTTTCATCTTCCCTTGCTTACATATGCTTCTCAGCTCAGTCTTTGGCTTAGCCTACAGACTCTGATCTGCTACCAAGAAGAGCTTGGGCTTTCCTGGAGTTTCTCCTTAATTTCCATGAGCCTGACTTCACATCTATAGTACCTAGTAGCTAGTATGTGAGAGACTCAGCCACTCAACAAATGTTCATGAGGGCTTAAAATGTTCTAGGCCTTGTAAACAAATGTAACTCAGCCCTCTCTTAGTGAGAGACACCACCAGGAAATCATTTTAGCAAAGAGTGAAAAGTTGTGGAGGAATTAAGAGTGGTTTTGCAAACAGCTGGGAAGCACCAGCACCTTGGGAAGTCCAGAAAGGCTTCCTGGAAGAAGCGACCTTCATCAAGACCCTTAACGTCTCTGGATTCTTGTTTTCTCATGGAAAATCTGGATTTGATGAGCTGTTATGTTTCCTTCTCATTCAATTCACCTTCCAAGCTCTGTTCCACAACCTCCCAAAGAGCAATTGATGGTGTTATTAGACCTAAGCTGGGGCAGCTTCTAGGTATGTTTGATTTTCCAGAGGAGCTCACAAAGGTCAAGGCCTGGTATGATGATGTGGTAAGCAGAACAGGCAGAAGAAATACCTATTAGTAAATAACAAACACCACTCCTGGCTTAGTCATGGAATTCTGAGAAGTAGCAGCACCCAGTGAACCAACCTGGAGATTGGCAATCATGGGTGAGACTAACTTTAACCAAAGGCATGTTACAACCAGAGCTACAAAAGGCAGGCTCTAAACCATACAAACAGTAGCCACCTCCTCAAGCCACAGGACAACCTCCATATACATCCCACGTGAAAAGGCCAGCTGATCACGTATACAGGCCTCTTCTGCTTCCTAGCACATTAAATTATAATGATCATGCCCTGCCATAAAGGAAAGCAATATAATATCATCAGTTTGCCTTTATATGATGGCTTTACTCTTTTTTCACCAATATATTATAGCATATATCTGACTTTACTCTTATAAAAACCCTTTGACGGTGGTAGGAAAAGAAATATCTACTTTACCTGTAAGTAAATTAAACCAAAGTAGATTAAGTAGGTTATTCTGTACTAGTAACCAAATTGTCCTTGGGAAAACAGTATGGGGTTTAGTATGAACAAAGAAAACATTTTAAAAGGAAAAGTAACTTGTAGGGTAAGTTGCTTTTAAAATAGGTCATTCAAATCACTGAGTGCTATTCCAACAATATGGCTGTTACATTTTCAAAGGTTATTTACAATATTTAAACATAGGCTAGGGATAAGGAATTGAGGGGACAGTTGGGTTTTTTCTGTTTTGTTTTAAAATACTCCCAATCAATAAATTATTACATTTCAGTATTTGCCATTAACTCCAAAATAAACACTAAGGTAAAGTCTTATTTCTTATAAAATGCCAAAAAAAACAAAAACAAAAACAAAAAACCTGTTTAGAAATAACTCTGTGCACATCATGTTGTAAGTCCTGCTATTTTTCCCTTTGGTTTTTCCAGTGCTTGCTGGGAAGGAGGTTTTTATTGCAACTTCCCTTTTTTTCTCCTGTTTTTAAAGCCAATACTTAAAAGAGATAAATTTGTCTGACAAAGTCATCAGGCAAATCCTTCTCTTTCATGACATAAAAATTTTTAGCCAAAGTCTACAATGCCTTCTACTCTGCCACAACCACCAAACTTCCCCTGCCACGTGTTCACTGTCAACCAGATTCATTTTATTGTAATCTGTTTATTGCAGCCATTAAATGAACAAAAATAAAGAGGCACAATAAATAAAGATGGTATGAATAAACAAGTATCACTGATAGCAACTGGGAAATCAGAAGGCTGTTATAATATGCCAATATCTCACACAAAGACCACCACAAGAGAATAAGACACCAGTTACCAAAGCCCACTCAAAAAGAAATGGATAGGGACTTCCCTGGTGGTCCAGTGGCTAAGACTCCATGCTCCCAATCGAGGGGACCCAGGTTCGATCCCTGGTCAGGGAACTAGATCCCGCATGCATGCCACAACTAAGATCCCTCATGCTGCAACTAAGACCTGGAGCAGCCAAATAAGTAAATATTAAAAAAAATAAATAAAGAAAGAAAGAAATGGATAACTTTTGTAGCCCTGTTAAAGAAATAGACTCCAGATTCAGGAGGCTTTACTGGTGAATTTCACCAAACACTTAATGAAGAAATAACACCTATTCTACATAAACTTTTCCAGAAAAATAGAAGTGGGAAGATTTCACAACTCGTTTTAGGAGGCCAGCATTATCTATATACCAAAGATAGATAAGACAGAAAACTATAGACCAATATTTCTCATGAGCATAGTATCAAAATATTAGCAAACTGAATCCAGAAATCTATAAAAAGGATAATATGTCATGACCCACTTGGGTATGTTCCAGAAAAGCAAAGTTGGTTCAACATTCAAAATCAACCAGTAAAATTCACAATCTCAACAGACAAAAATATTAAAATCATATAATTATTTCAATACATGTAAAAAAAGCATTTATAAAATTCAACATCCATCCATTATAAAAAATTTCAGCAAACCTGGAATAGAAGGAAATTTTCTCAATATGGCAAACCTTATCTATAAAAAAAAAAATTGGTAACATCATTTTTAACAGTAAAATATTGAGTGCTTTGCCCCTAAGATTGGGATCAAAGCAAGAATGCCAACTTTTACAACTTCTTTTCACCATTATATTGGAGGTCCTAGCTAGTCCAATAAGACAAGAAAATAAATAAAAGTATATAGATTGTAAAAAAAAAAAAAAAGTTAAAATGTCTTTAATTGTAAACAGCATAATCATCTGCATAGAAAATTCTAAGAAATCAAAAATACAAATAGTTATGACAACAAAAATATGAGTTTAGCTAGGTTTTAGGATACAATGTCAATATAAAAAATACGATGTTTTTCTATTTACTAGCAACAAACTATTGGAAATTGAAAATATTAAAAATACCACTCACAAAAGATTAAATACGTGAAATACTTAGAGATAAATATAATCAACTAAGTGCAAGACCTGTACCTCGAAAAGCAGATTTAATGCTGAGAGAAATCAAGGAAGAACTAAACAAACCAAGAGACAAATCATGCTCATGAATGGGAAGAGTCAGTACTGTTAAGATGTCGATTCTTCCCAAATTGAACTATTTGATCAGCCTTTGTTGGTGGTGGTGGCGTAGAAATTAACAAACTGAATCTAAAACGTTTTTGGAAATGCAAAGGACCTAGAAATGGTTTTTGAAAAAAGAATAACAAAGTTGGAGGAGTTGAGTTGGAGTCAAAATCACTCTGATTTCAAGATTTATTCTAAAGCTATGGTAATCAAGACAGTGCATATGTCTAAAGATAGAAATACAGATCAAAGGGACAGACCACAGAGTCCAGAAATAGATCTACCAAAATACAGTCAACTGATTTTCATCAAAAGTGTCCAGGTAATTCAATGGAGAAACAACAGTTTTTCAACAAATGGTTCTGGGGACTTCCCTGGTGGTGCACTGGTTAAGAATCCACCTGCCAATGCAGGGGACATGGGTTTTATCCCTGGTCTGGGAAGATCCCACATGCCGTGGAACAACAAAGCCTGTGTGCCACAACTACTGAGCCTACGCTCTAGAGCCCACAAGCTACAACTACTGAGCCTGCGTGCCACAACTACTGAAGCCTGTGCACCTAGATCCCGTGCTCCACAATGAGAAGCCACCTCAATGAGAAGCCCGCACACCGCAACGAAGAGTAGCCACAGCTAGAGAAAGTCTGCGCACAGCAACGAAGACCCAACGTAGCCAAAAATAAATAAATTTATAAAAAACAAAACCAAAAAACAAATGGTGCGGGCTTCCCTGGTGGTGCAGTGGTTAAGAATCTGCTTGCCAATGCAGGGGACACGAGTTCAATCCCTGGTCCAAGAAGATCCCGCGTGCCAGGGAACAGCTGAGCCTGCACACCACAGCTACTGTGCCTGTGCTCTAGAGCCCTCAAACCACATCTGCTGAGCCCACGCGCCACAACTAATGAAGACTGCATGCCTAGAGCCCATGCTCCACAACAAGAGAGGCCACCACAATGAGAAGCCCAGGCACCGCAGAGAAGGGTGACCCCCTCTCGCCACAACCAGAGAAGGCTCGCACAGCCATGAAGACCCAACACACCCAAAGGTATAATAAATAAATTTTTTTTACAAATGGTGCTGGAACAATTGGATATCCAAAAAAAATTAACCTTGATTCTTACTTCATACAACACTCAAAAATTAACTTGAAGTAGATCATAGACCTAAGTGTTAAGAAACAAAACTATAAAACTTCTGAGAAAACACAGAAAATCTTGTTGCCTTGGGTTAAGCAAAGGTTTCTTAGATAGGAAACAAACATCAGAAACCATAAAAGAAAAAAATAATACATTGGACTTCATCAAAATTAAAAAATTTCTGCTCTTCAAAAGATAATGTTAAATGAATATATCTCAATAAAGTTTTTACAAAAATAATGTTAAGAAAATGAAAAAAAGACACAGACTTGGAAAATTATTAGAAAATTCTATATCTGATAAGGGACTTATATCCCGAATACTTACAAAAAACTTTTACAGCTCAATAAGAATAATATTTAAAAATCCAACTAAAAAGTGGTCAAAATATTTAAACAGACACTTTCACCAAAGAATATAACTGAATGGCAAATTAGTTCATTAAAAGATGCTAATTTGAGTTTAGGGAAATGTAACTTAAAACACGAGAAGATACCATTGTACACCCACTAGAATGTTTAAAATTTTAAAAATTGACATGACCAAACATTGGTGAGCATACAAAGCAACAGAAACTCTCATATTTCAAACAATTTTATTCATAATAGCTAAAGACTGAAGACAGCCCAAATGTTTGCCAACAGGTGAATAAACAAATTGTCTACATCCAGACCATAGAATAATAGCAATAAAAAAAGAACAAACTACAGACACATACAACAATATGAATTCATCACGAAAGCAATATGCTAAGCATAAGAAGCCAGACACAAAGGGCTATACATTACAGGATTCCATCTACATGGCATTCTGGAAAACAGAGCATATGTTGCCGGGAAATGAGGGTGGGAGGGTGGGTGAAGAGATTGACTGCAAAGAGCATGAGGGGACGTTTGGAGTTGATAGAAATGTTCTATATCTTGATTAAGGCAGTAGTTACATGACTGTATACAATCAACAAAACTCATTGAACGATACACTGTAAAGGGGTAAATTTTATTTTATGTGAATTATTCCCCAATAAACCTGACTCTTAAAAAGGTAAAACTAGAAAAGAACTACCTTGGAGAAGGACAAAAAGGAGGAAAAGGCTGAAATCTTATGTTATTCAGGCCAGGTCAGTGTACATGCAAGACTCCATCACTAAATAACCTTCCCTCTAACCTGTATTTTGGCATTTGTATGGTTCTCACTCTGGGAAGACAAATAAGGGAGGTAAGGGTGAGTTTTATCTCTGCAACTAAAAGGTCTAGGTACACCGCCCCATTTTAATTAAGGTTACTCAAGAAAGAGAATAGTTCAGGTTCAGTGAAATTACAGATAGGAGAAGATACTGTTTTACCTTCAGTACTAAAAACAGGTTTAAAAATAGCACGCTTAACTTGATCTTAAATGTTCTCACCACAAAAAAGAAATGATAATTTTGTGATGGGGTGATAATCATGTAAATTATAAATGTATCAAATCATGTTGTACACCTTAAGCTTAAGCAATGTTATGTAAGTTATATCTCAATTTTTAAAATTAAAAATATAAATAAATGATTAAAATGGCACTCTTACATTTCCCCAGAGGGACTGAAGGTATTTTACACATGTGCATCCTTAGCTCACAATAGCTCTGTGCATGGGTAGAAATGCAGGGAAAGCAAGATGCTGTACAACTGAATAGTTTTGCCCCAGGGAGGGGATATGGCTGGATTTCTATGTTGCAGAGATCACTCTGGCAGTCATGGTATGAAACTGAATTTGATCAGGGCAACACAAGATCGATAGACAATGGTTGTTGAAAGCATCCCTTAAGGGATGATAAAGCCCTCACTCAGGGCAATGAGAGGTGGCAACTCAGTGGGACTTGGCCATTGGTTGAATGTGAGGAGTGAGTGAGAAAATGGCACTGGGGATCAGAGTAAGGTTCTGACTTGGTAGAGGATGTTGTTACAGCAAAAGAACCTGGGAAGAGAGGCAAGAGGACATGCTTAGATAGAGGAAGTGTTCCCATGTAGCACTTGTCCATGTCGATCTGGGCGTTTCATCTTGGTTTTTTCTATAAACCCTTCCTTCTCTGCCACAGGCCCTTCCTCTCTAGTCTCACATTATTTTAAATAATGAATAAAAATAATAAAGTATCTATTTTATGTCCATCTGTCCTGCGTAACTGGCAGCTACTCAAGGGCAGGACCTGTGTCTTCTCCATTTTTGATCAAGTCCAAATTCCTTAGCGTGCTTCCCAGGCCTGAAGGACCCTGCTCCTGTGTCTCCCTCTTCTCTGCTAAGCCAGTCCTCTCTCACCTGCTGACACTGCTATTCCCTCTGCTTGGAAGGTCACTCTGCATCTCCCTCGTCACAGTCCTTCCCGTACCTGCAAATCTCTTAATCATTCTTCAGGTCTCAGCCAAGCCATTGCTTCCCTTAGGAAAACTTCAATATTCCCCCAAGTCTGGTACGGGGCCCCTCCTGAATGTTCCTACAGCACCTCTACTTCTGGCTATGTTAACACCCACCACTCTATTATAATTGCTTGTTTTCTCCATTTGCCTGTAAGTTTCATAAGACCAAAGACTATGCCTGTCTTATTCACTGTGGTAGCCCCAGTTAGTAACATTAATATTAATCATCATAATAATACTGGCTAATGCTTGTTAAGTACTTAATATACGCCAGGCATCCTTCTAAGTGTTCTGACGTGTTAACTCATTTAGACCTCACGACAACCTTTCAAGGTTAAGTCCTATTATTATCACGTTTTCAGGTTAGGAAACTAAAATATTGCGAGGCATGTTAACTTGCTTGAGGTCAACATTCTAAGAAGAGTATTAATCAACAATGACAACAGCTATTTATCGTGTGATCCCTAGTTCCTCGTGTGCTGCCGTCAGAGAAAAGATGTTCCATAAATGTTTGTAGAATTGATTTCAGGTGAGGAGATTGTACTCAAGTTGGCAGCTTGTAACTGGCAAAGAGGAGAGGGCAGACCAGGCAAAATTCTCATAAACATCCAGCACCTACCCCAGGCTTAGGTCTCAGGACACAGTGGTGAAAACACCCTCCAGCACAGCTGCTTTAAGGCCATGAGGAAGGGGTTCCTGCCAACCGGAACAGCAAGAGGAAGATTTTCTATATCATTCATTTTATTTCCAGGGGACATACTCCAGACATAACCCTAGAATCCCTCCTCTTGATTTCTCACTCTGTGGTGACTTGTGACCCAGTGACCCTCCCACTTCCCCCTAAAATGATTCCACACCCCATCCTCATCTGGCCTTATAGTGGCCCTCTCTTGTGTGCATGTTGTGTGTCCTGAGGACTTCCTGGATAGCCACTCAGGCAAGGACACACCATTGTGAATAATGGATGTGTCCCTGATTGGGTGGCTCATTCTGCATGCAAGGGTCCCCAGAGCCACCGAGAGCTGAGTGAGTATACAGCAGTGGTTCTCAACCTCCATACACAGTCGTTACACCAGTGGAGGTTTTTTAAACACCAGTGCCTAGAATGCCCCCCAAATGAATTAAATCAGAACCCCTGGGGTAGACCCTAAGCACTGGTGTTTTTTAGTTCCTAGGAAGATTCCAAGGTTGAGACCCATTGCAGAGGCACTTAGTCTCATTCTCTCTCTGGGCCTTAGTCTCCCCGCACTAGAATTTGAGAACAGTGTATTCTTTCTACAGGGGATGGGATGGGGCAAGCCTTGGAGAGCAAGCAAGGCCCCGTAAGCCTGACTTTAATAAAGCCTTGTGGAAATGAACCAGCCTTGCTGCAGTCTTGTGCTTCTGGACGTCTTAACCTGGTCTAGATGCTGATGGGAAAGTGGCCCCTCTCCACTCACACCTGAAGGGAGAGGAGGGGTGGCAGTGAGAACTGCATCTCCATCCCCAGGACTGTATCTTGTCCTTTTCTGAATAACACCTGGAGCTGTCTCCTCCCTAAAGATATTCATATGTCCTTTACAGAGCAGAAGCTCAGTGCCCAGGGGAACATGGGGTGCAGCGGTCCACCCATGCCTCCTCACGCTTAGCTTCTCCCTCTAGTGCCAATTTCAGAGGATCCAAGGTTGATATTTGTTAAGGCAAATGGCAGCATCCTTACACATCTCCTCTCGATGTGGTTTCCTGCCATAGCTGGCTTTGGCCAGACGTGTCCCTTCCCACTCCCACCCCAAGCCCTCCCCTGTACTTTTCAGTTCCTTCTCAAAATTGAGGTGACAGACAGCGGAGAGGAAATAAGCAGGAAACAACAGATAAAAGCATTAGACACAATAGCCTGCACAAAAGTAGAGGTAGTGATGACAGTAATGATCATTACTACTAGTGTTGTTGTTGATGACATCATTACTCTAGAGTGTGGCCTGTGTTCTCAGCTCTGCGCTAAGCCTGCTCCCCTGTGTCCTCTCCCCCAATCCAGTGAGGCAGAAGTGTCATCATTTTACAGAGAAGGGAAGGAAAGCCACAGCATGCAGCAATGTTTTGCCTCACTTAAAAAAAAAAAAGAATGATTACACGGTTCTCAGAAACACCTAGGAACTTGCTAGAAATGCAAATATCCCCTGTGGCCAGAGCGGGATTCATGGCGTGCAACCAGTGTAGCTACACACGGCCACGGGTTCAGAAGAGCCCAGCAGTTGAAGTTTAATTTTATCTTTGAGTGTTTCCTAAGAGAAGTCCGTTTGGACAATGGTGTAAGTTCAGGACCTTGGAGCCTCCCAGTGCTTCCCTGCTTGGGTTCTAGGCCCTCTGCCTCCACCCTCCCTGCCCCAGGACCCTGCCTCCCCCCACTTGGGGAAGGGGGGGTGGGCAGCCAAGTGGCAGTGATGAGGGGAGGCTTGCATTTGCCATTGTCCTCTGCCCCTGGCTGGGCCCTGGGCACAGACACAGGGAGGGGAGGGGTGGGACACGCACCCCTCGCCCCCTCGGTGCTCAGGCCAGGGCAAGGTGGCGCTGTCCCCATCCCAGGTGGGCAGTACCACAGCGACTTTTCAGGGGCCTCTCGCCGGCCCTGACCTGGGTACTGAGTGCATCCTGGTGTGGAGATTGCATTTTCTTGGGAAGAGGGAGGGTATCTGTGAAGGGTGGACCGGGGCCGTGGGCCTGTGGGAAGGGGAGATGGACTTCCCCCCAGGACAGGGCCCTGCATTTTCTTTTTGCACTGGACGCAGTGAATTTTGCAGCTGACTGTCTCTCTGCCTAGGTCCAGACCACCTGAATCAAAACTCTTATGGCCAGGTGCAGCAATCTGGTTGAAGAAGTACCCCAGGTGATTCTGATGCACACTGAAGTTTGAGAACCACTGAGTCATAGGGAAGCTAAGGAGAAAGCGTGAAGGAGGAGGCGGTGGCATGGTGTGGGGAGCGGCGGCAGTGGGGGTCACGGATTGGGCAGGAACCCCACTGCTTTGCTGAGTGACCCTTAGCAAGTTACTTGCCCTTATTGGTACTGTTTCTCTGGAGAACCCTGGCTGATACAATCACCTGTGTCTTACTGGAATCTTCAGGCAGGAGCTTCCTCCATGACTGTTCTAAGGTATTTGTTTTACTTCCTTTGGAAGTAGGAGGTTCCTACTTCCTTTGGAAGAATCTCCATTTGAATGACCTCTCTTCTGCTGATTTCAATGGCTCAGTTCACTTCTCACTGGAACTCCCCCCAACACTTTCCTATCCTCCTCTGAATGCTACCTTGTAATCAGTGCTGTTGTGTCCTGTCCAGATTGCTTTTACCAGGCAGATGTGGGCATCCCACAGCTGCTGTGTCAGCTGCTACAGGCTTACAGCTGCCTCCTTCTCTGGAGAGTTTGCCCTTGACTCATGGGAGCCACCTTGCCCAGAAATGTTTGGGAGGTTATTCTATCCCCAGGGGCAGCCCACAGCCAATGGCTAGCTGATACAGTGTACAACAGGTCTTCCCCTTTGTGGTACTACATGTTGTTTTCTGACACCACTTCTAACACAAAATGTGTGGTTTTTCCTGACACCAACCAATTCTCCAACACCAACTGGGTATCCAAACACTCAGTTAAATTCTAACGCTATTTACTTGGAGTTAGCTGGCATTGGATCCCACAATTTAAAAGGCTCAGTCCCACCAGACGGCCCCCCACTTCAGATGCCAGTCACAAGTGGGATCCCCAGGAGACCCACACTTCTGCCCAACTGATTACAAATTCAGGGGTTCCTATGATGCCCCCTCAAGTTTGATAATTCACTGGAATGACTCAGAGAACTTCGGAAAGTGCTCCACTTATGTTGCAATTTACTACAAAGAAGACAAATGAACAGCCAGATGAAGCAGTACATAGGGCAAGTTCCAGAAGGGTCCCAAGCACAGGCGCTTCTGCACTATGGAGTTGGGGTGAGCCACCCTCCCAGCACATGGATGTGTTCACCAACTCAGAAACTAGAATTACCATATGATCCGGCAATCCCACTCCTGGGCATATATCCAGACAAAACTATAACTTGAAAAGATACATGCACCCCAATGTTCATAGCAGCACTATTCACAATAGCCAAGACACGGAAGCAAACTAAATGTCCATCGACAGATGAATGGATAAAGAAGATGTAATGATATATACAATGGAATACCACTCAGCCATAAAAAAGAACAAAATAATACCATTTGCAGCAACATGGATGGAACTAGAGATTATCATACTAAGTAAAGTAAGTCAGAAAGAGAAAGACAAATACCATATGATATCACTTATATTTGGAATCTAAACTGTGACACAAATGAACTTATCTATGAAACAGAAACAGGCTCACATAGAGAACAGATGAATGGATAAAGAAGATGTAATGATATATACAATGGAATACCACTCAGCCATAAAAAAGAACAAAATAATACCATTTGCAGCAACATGGATGGAACTAGAGATTATCATACTAAGTAAAGTAAGTCAGAAAGAGAAAGACAAATACCATATGATATCACTTATATTTGGAATCTAAACTGTGACACAAATGAACTTATCTATGAAACAGAAACAGACTCACATAGAGAACAGACTTGTGGTTGCCAAAGGGGAGGGGGTTGGGGGAGAGATGGAGTGGGAGTTTGGGGTCAGCAGATGTAAGCTTTTAATATATAGAATGGATAAACAACAAGGTCCTACCATATAGCACAGGGAACTATAGTCAATATCCTGTCATAAACCATAATGGAAAAGAATGTTTTTAAAAAGAATGTATATCTATGTATATCTATGTATATATATCTATATCTACTTATATAGATGTATATTTCTGAATTGCTTTGCTCTACAGCAGAAATTAACACAACATTGTAAATTACTATACTTCAATTAAAAAAAAAAGCAACTGTCTGAACACCATTGTTTAGGGGTTTTATGGAGGTTTCATTATGCAGGCATGATTGATTAAGTCATTGGCCATTGGGGAACTGACCTCAATCTCCAGCCCCTCTGCCCTCCCCAGAAGTTGGGAAATGGGGCTGAGAGTTCCAACCCTCTAATCGTATAGCTGGCTTTTCTTGTGACCAGCTCCCATCCTGAGGCTATCTGGGGCCTCCACAGGACTCATCTCATTAGCATACAAAAGATAACTCTTAAGGGTTTTAGGAGCTCTGTACTCCAAAATCAGGGACAGAGACCAGATATATATTTTTTATTATACCACAGGCACAAATCATCCTTTAGAGCTCCTCATGGGATCAGGCTCCAGCTACATCCACCTCTTTGCCTAGCTTCTCTCCTGCTCTGTCCTTCTCGGCTCACAGCCTCAAAGTTTTCACGCCAGATCCCTCCCTCAATAAAGCCCACAAGCCCTGCTCTAGCTGTACTTCCAGGAATCCAACCTAAAACACACCATAGCTTTCTAGTTCCCACAGGTATCTGTGTGTCTTTTACATGACTTCTTTGACAGGGAGTTCCTTGAGATTGGATCCATATGTAATTTACATTTGTCTTTCTGTAACACCTACACAATACCTTGCATAATAAATTGTCAATAAATTTTCTGGAATGAGTATTTCATATTTTGAAATCATTTGCATGGATGGGCAGGATTGTTAAACGACTGACTTATCCTTCAATTCCCATTCTGCACCCTACCCCCCAAAACTTGGTGCACAAACAGTTTAACTCTCCCCCGTGAAGAAGAGGGCAAAGGATTTCAAGAAAAAGCTCAAGAACAGGTCCCTGTGGAAATACCTCCAGGCCATTCCTGTCTGGTGCTGGAGATAGAAAAGGCTGTTCAGTGCCTCGAGTATTTTTGTTCTTTCCAACTTCTCTGCCCGATGAAGTTAAACAGTCCCTAAGAGTAAATAAATGTGGCAAAGATAAAACAAATATTTTTTCCCATTGGATTGGTTCACTCCTTGTGTGGGTTCAGATGAGGGAAAAACCAGAATGTTTTGATTAAATCGGCTGTTGCCATGAAATGATTTGCCTGTTTACTAATGGGGTGTTGTATTTCTTGTCATTATCTACCAAAGTGAGAATTCTTGGCATTGTGGAGAGGACTGCTCTGAATAAGAAAGTGGCAAGGTTCCTTAACCTAATGTTCTTACTATGTTACAAAGTGTAAAATCATTGAATCAAAAGCAACAGGGAAATACAGCCCTGCATAATTGCACAGCAGAGAAAAAAGAGAAGCAGGTAGGCTCTCTCTTATCTAAGAGTCTTTCCTTACTGGTGTTTCTGATGACTAATTTTTTCACTTTCCTTTCACATGCATCTTACCTAGGTGCTACTATGATTTGATTTCCTGATAAGAAGAAAGATGGCGTTGCTCCCTGTAACTCCCACAGTCTGGGAACCATGGTTCTCCTTAACCTAAAAGGTCTGGATGATCACATGAGATGCTACTGAATTCATGATGGGGGTTGTTTAGTTGTTAATCATCCAGAGTGACAGTGGTCCCATAATACTGATGACGACGACAGATGACTTTATTGGATGTATCAGACATTGTTCTAGGACTCTACGTGTATTAATTGATTAATCCCCATTACAACTGTGAGTACCTTTAATATCCCCATTTTACACATGAAAAAACTAGGCCTCGTAGATGTTAAGTAACTTGCCCCAGCATAGATGATGTAAGTGACAGAGCTGGCTTTGACCCCAGGGAGTTTGGGTCCAGATCCAGGGTTTCTAACCTCTATACATACTGCCTAGTCATAAGAGCAACCATTAACATTTACTAAGCCTTAACCACATGCCAGTCATGATTATTAATTTTATGTATTAACATTGTTAAATCTCATAAAAACTCCATCAGATATATATTTATCATCCTCTTTTACTAAGGCACATAGAGGTTAACTTGCCTACAGTAACTCAGCTGACGGGTGAAGGAACCAGGTTTCCAGGCTAGGTGGAGTGCCTTCAGAGCAACACCCTCAGGCTTTTCTGCTCTTGCTGGCCGGTGCCGTGAGCTTTGGTTTTTTGGAACATGTGCATGCTACTATTGACAACACTTTGTAAAGTATATTCTGTCTCCCCTAGGAAAATATCCAGGGAGCCATAGAACAAGAGATCCCAGAGATCTAGTCTACAGCACCCATCTGTCTGGTCTGTTTGCTCGCCCAGTATTTCCCCCTTGTTTTAGTAAGAGTGCTCTAAAATTTTCCTGTTGGGGAATGTACTCGTTTTCTATCATTGCTGTAACAAATTACCATAAATTTAGTGGCTGAAAATAATACAAAATTATCATCTTATTTACTTACTTCTGGAGGTTGGAAATCAAAAATAGGTCTCGCTGAGCTAAAGTCAAGATATCAGCAGGGCTGGGTGCTCCTGGAAGCCCTTGGGAAGAATCTGTTCCTCTGCGTTTTCCAGTTTCTAGAGACTGCCCACATACCATGGCTCGTGGCCTCATTCCTCCATCTTCAAAGCCAGCAACATCAGGCCAAGTCCTTCTCATGCTACCATCTCTCTGGTTGTCCCTCTTCTGCCCCCTTCTTCCACTTTTAAGAATGCTGGGGCTTCCCTGGTGGCGCAGTGGTTGCGAGTCCGCCTGCTGATGCAGGGGATGTGGGTTCGTGCCCTGGTCCGGGAAGATCCCACATGCTGCGGAGCGGCTGGGCCCGTGAGCCATGGCCGCTGGGCCTGCACGTCTGGAGCCTGTGCTCCGCGAAGGGAGGGAGAGACGTCTGGAGCCTGTGCTCCGCGAAGGGAGGGAGAGGCCACAACAGTGAGAGGCCCGCGTACCGCAAAAAAAAAAAAAAAAAAAAAAAAAAAAAAAAAGAATGCTGGTGATTCTATTGGGTTTACCTGGATAATCTCCCTAGTTTAAGGTCAGCTGATTGGCAACATTAATTCCTCTTTGCCGTGTAACCTATTCACAGTTCCTTCCAGACTGGGATATAGACCTCTCTGGAGTGTGTTGAGAGCATTACTCTATGTGGCACAGCAAAACTCTCCTTTTCACTCCTGGGTCATATATTCTGGGTTTATCCAACCCAACAACCCTGGCTCACAGCGCAGGCTTGGGACTTTTACTGGATTTCCCTGCAAACAGCCCCCATGCCCACATCCCACTTTTGATGAGCAGATCACTGCTCACCTGCTCTGAAGACGGGTCACGGGCGGGGCCTCCCCCTGACTGGTTGGAGCTCTTTCCATTCTGGCTGTTAAATAACCAGATGATCCTCTGTGCCAAAATACTGGACCAGCATTCTTAAAAATGAAGCCTCTTCCTCCTGCTGCTGCTTTCAGGGAGCTACTATGCAAGTATGCAAGTAGTCTCTAAAAAACAAAGACAACTAGAATAAGATCTCTTTAATGATATTCAGCTTAGCACTGTTTGGTCCTTAGTTTAGTACTCACTAGCTTGAGCTGAGCATCAGGATGGTACATCAATGTCCAACATTGATTTGGATTCTTTCTCTAGCCTCCCCTTTGTCATTCTCAGCATCCCCAAAGTCGTCTTTTTTTTTTTAATGCAGTAAAATATGTTTACTAGGATTCACCTGAAAGACCCCTTATTAGTTAGGTTTCTGCTACCTAAATGCTGTGTAACAAATTCTCCAAAGTCTCAGTGGCTTAACAAAAGCATTTCTTTTTCTTCCTCACAGGTCTGTGGAGCAGCTGGGGCAGCTCTGCTTTGGGTTACGGATCGGGATCAGGTCTACTCCACATTTCTCTCATTTTCCTTGGACCAACAGCTACCTGGGACAGTTCTTCTCATGGTAAAGGACAGGAGCACAAGGGGCCAAGCCAAACTACAGGAGCATCTTCAAGGTCTGTGCTCATGTCATGGCCACTAACATTCCATTGCCCAAAAAGTGTCATATGCCAAGTCCCATATCGGAGGGTGGGGAAATATACTCTGATCTCTCCAGTGGGAGGCACTGTAGAGCAACATGGCAAAGACTGGATGCATTCCAAGGTGGAAGAGAATTGGGATAATCTAATCCTATCATAGACACCCTCCATTTTGATATTGTCCTTCTCGTTCATAGAAAAGGAGAAAATAAGTACATAAAGAGGTCATTTCAAGGATTTCTGCAAAAAAATTTTTTACATTACCAGGATTAGAAAGATTTCACCCCATCTCCTACCTGTAGCTCTGATTTCATGGGATTTGTGCAGGAGCACAGTACCTCACACCCAGAAAGACCCCACATTTGGTTTAATGCTCTGCTGTCAGTATCTTGAAGTTCTTAATGTTTTGACCCAGGGGCCCTGCATTTTCAATTTGCACTGACCCCCACAGATTATGTAGCCAGTCCTGCCTATACATGCTGTATTTATGGTCCCAGATGGTAGAATTAATGCTCGGAATAGTGGCCCTGAGACCTGTAGGTTCCAGAATGATCCAAAATTCAATTGCAATTACCATGTATTTTTATTCATTCAACATGTTTACTGGGTGCTGTTATACTTCTAAGTTTTAGAGAGAAAACCAAGAACTAACCAGCCCTGCTCTCATCAGGTTTACACTGTGCCATCCTTCCTGCTATCTGCCACTGGACAGGTGACTTTCATTATAGCCATTAAAGGGAAATCCGATACAGACATTCATAACAGAGTGTGCCACAGATCATGTATGCCGAAGGTCACAAGCAAGTCCCAGCGCCCAGCAGGAACTCCTTCCATCCCAATCTTTTCCTCTCAAGAAGGCAAATCAGAACACAAGTGAGTAAGAGTGCCACTATTAGACAGCTCCTCTTAAAGTCATTCTGCTTTATCTTTATCTGTGAAAGATAATAAATCTTTCACAACTTTGCTACTTTGGATATTATCCTAGTCTCTGAAGTGACAAAAATATCCATTTTAGAAAGGTTTTCAACCATAAAGACTGAAGTCAAAGAGCAGACCGAGAGTTTCTGGTTAACATTTCCCAGGGGCTCTGCAAATACTGTGAGAAATGCCACTTTGTGACAGCTTCAGCCAAACACCAGGCTCCTGCTTCAAGAGATCCGCTCACTACTATGTTGCTCAGAGGAGTGGAAAGATGTCGAATTGCTGGTCTGCTGGAAAGATCAAAACAGGTATATTTCATACTCAAGCAGCAGGGATCCTGCCCTGGGAAGGAACCAGTCCCTTTCCTCATTTGCTTGCTTTACAGAAATTCATGCCCTTAGGTCCAATACCGCCACCCCCCACCCGAGACCAGACTTTCTGCTTCCAGCAAGCCCAGCCGGACTCAGCATGTTCACAACCCCGCACAGATGCCTCCCTGATACAGATGGCACCACCAGCTCTATCAAAGCTTGTTTCTCCTGCCTCCTAGGGCCTAGTTCTCAGACTTTAGCCTACATCAGAATCACCTGGGAGCTTGTTAAACACTGATTTCAGGGCTCTAGCCTATGGAAAAGTGTCATATGCCAAGTCCCACATCGGAGGGTGGGGAAATGTACTCATCTTTGTATCTCATTAGCATACAAAAGATAACTCGTAAGGGTTTTAGGAGCTTTGTACTCCAAAATCAGGGACAAAGACCAAATATATATTTTTTATTATACCACAGGCACAAATCATCCTTTAGAGCTCCTCATGGGATCAGGCTCCAGCTACATCCACCTCTTTGCCTAGCTTCTCTCCTGCTCTGTCCTTCTCGGCTCACATCCTCAAAGTTTTCACGCCAGATCCCTCCCTTAATAAAGCCCACAAGCCCTGCTCTAGCTGTACTTCCAGGAATCCAACCTAAAACACACCATAGCTTTCTACTCCCCACAGGTATCTGTGTGTCTTTTACATGACTTCTTTGACAGGGAATTCCTTGAGATTGGATCCATATGTAATTTACCTTTGTCTTTCTGTAACACCTACACAATACCGTGCATAATAAATTGTCAATAAATTTTCTGGAATGAGTATTTCATATTTTGAAATCATTTGCATGGATGGGCAGGACCCCAAACTCCCACTCCATCTCTCCCCCAACCCCCTCCCCTTTGGCAACCACAAGTCTGTTCTCTATGTGAGTCTGTTTCTGTTTCATAGATAAGTTCATTTTTTGATTCAGTTAAGTCTTGGGTAGGTCCCTTGCTTTCCTGGTAAGTTACCGGGTGCCTGCTGCTGCAGGTTTGGGTACCAGCCTTCGACAACTACTGCTCTAGGGCATCGCCTTGGGCCCTGAAAGCCTGTCCTCAGTGCAAAAGATCCTCATTCTCTTTGGCTTCTGACCACCCCCATCTCAGCTTTCCTCAATTCCCATTCATTCTTCACCTCCCTTCGATAGTCCCCCTGCCTTACATGCCACTGAAAGCATTCTCCCTGAAGGCAAACACGGTGCACCTGCTGCCAAATCCAATAGACGGGCATCACCACTTGGGTGCCTCACCAGCCATGCCACAACTCAGCATGTCTGAACTGAACTCCTTGCCTTTCTCCCTGCACTCTTGGTCTGGTGTTTGAAGCTGCCCAGCTGCATATGTTCCCTTCCTTCTGGTGACAGTATTGCCCTTACTTGCAGCAACTGCTTCTCCCTGCACGGTGTTGTTCAGGTGTGATTTCCAATCCAACCCTCCTGACACCTTGATTTTGAACTTCTGGCCCCCAGAACTGTAAGAAAATAAATTTCTTGTTGTTTTAAGCCACCCGGTTTGTGGTAATTGGTTACAGCAGCCACAGGAAACAAACACATGCTAATTCCATTCTAATGGCTTGGGGTGGGGGGGTGAGGATGGGAGGGGCAGGGGCAGGGGAACCCTGCTTAGGAGATCTGACCTAAGATACAGAAAGGGGGAAATTTCAAAGCTTCCTCAGGCAACGTCTGATTGCTTGAAAAACAGTCCATCACCAAACCATCTGGTATGAAGATAGTTACCATTTTGGCACAGATACTTAGCCAATCAAGCACTCACAAAGTAGGACAATCTATCTCTTACACCGACCCTGTTTATTTAGTCTCCTGAAGTTGTAGGGCATTCTCTCTGTAGAAAGAGGAAAGACTTGCTGTATAATAAATTAAGAAAAAAAAAAGTTTAGTTTCACTGAACAGTCCTTTCTTAGAAAGCTTACAACTAATTTCCTTTGTAATTTCCGGTGATAAGTGCTGATAGCAGATTTCCTTGCCAGCTTTTGTAATCCCAGTGACATCACAGAACCTCCATCACTGTAGAAAATTGTTCTTTTAGGTGGCAGTGATGACATCAACCACTACAAGGGGGGAAAAAAAGAAACAACAGAAAATTCTACCTACATTCAGCTGTAAACTGATAAATGAAGGAGGAACTGGTGGTTAAAGTAAGTTCCCTTAACTAAAGCCAGTAATTCTCAATTACTTGGCTTTATTTATTCGACCTATTTATTTCTATACTCTCACTTGAAGTACAAGTCCCTAGTCAAAAAGGCTCCTCACTCCCCAAAAAACCCAGGGATTATAGGTTAGAGCCCCTCACTTTGGGGGATCCTGAGGTCACGTTGCCTCATGTCAGGCATAAGCAGAGGGGCTGAAAAAGATCCAGACACAGGGCTAGGATATAATTTTTAGAATGGAAGGAAGGAAGAAAGGAAGGAAAGGAGGGAGGGAGGGAGGGAAGGAGGGGGGGGGAAGAAAAGGAAAGAAAGAAAGAAAGAAGGAAGGGAAGAAGGAAAGAAAGAGGGAGAAAGAGAGAGAGAAAGAAAGAAAGGAAAGGTTAAAAGAAAAGAAATACAGAAAGTCAATAAACATTTGAACTGGGCAACCTAACAAACCGTATTAGTCAGGGTTCTCCAGAGAAGCAGAACCGACAGGATGTGTGTGTATATAGAGACTGAGTTTCATTTTATTACAGAACATCATGTAGAGTTTGATCTCATTTATATACAATTGAAAAAGTAAATTGCTATATTTCCTGGAAAGGACTGTTTACCAGAATCTTAATTCTAGTTATCTACGAGTGGTGGAATTTCAGGTTATTTTTGTAACATGTATTGGGGCCATACTATGTGTCAGGCATTCTTTCAAGTATTTTACATGGATTAAATTAATTCAATAATCTGTATGGTTTGCATTTTTAAGAAAACCAAAATCATGTATCATTTTCCCCAAAAAACTATGAAGCAGTGTTTAAAAATATCCCTTCTATTCTCATACATGGGCAGCCTTTGTTTCCCAAAGCTACACAACCTTGGGACTACTGAGAGTCTGAAACTGTTGTATGCAGATCCCACACAGAGTTATTACTGGAAATCTCGCCGTTTCACAAAAAACTGATGCTCTCCCATTGCTGTTGGAGTGTTTTATTTGATTGTTTTCATGGCTCCTCTCTTGTTTATTAAGAACTGGGTAAGTGCATAATATATTCCCTTTTAACCCCAGTCTTACTCTTAACCCTCTCCCACAGACACCCCTTCTAATGTATTTTGTTTGCATTCTTTTGTTTCTGTGTGCTCTTATAAAACATGTGCTGTTTGGTAAGCTCGTTTTTTTTTTGTTTGTTTGTTTTGGTTTTTTTTGCGGTACGCGGGCCTCTCACTGTTGTGGCCTCTCCCGTTGCGGAGCGCAGGCTCTGGACGTGCAGGCTCAGCGGCCATGGCTCACGGGCCCAGCCGCTCCGTGGCATGTGGGATCCACCCGGACCGGGGCACGAACCCGCATCCCCTGCATCGGCAGGCAGACTCTCAACCACTGTGCCACCAGGGAAGCCCAAGCTCGTATTTTTAATTGACCTAAATGGTTTGACTTCACATCTCATTCAAGAGTTCTCTCTGCCACACGCCCCCCACAACCACCCATCTAGTGCCGGCACCCACTTAACGCTCTCACTGTTTCTGCGTTGCTGCCTCAGGGATTCCCAGAGTTGGAAGAGTGCTCTCCATCATCCCTCCGCCAACCGCTCACTCCCAATCCCCAGAACTTAAGGTTCATTATACCACCCAAAAGTCAACCTTGTTTTTTTTCATTTGTGTAGCCCTCTTCCCTGAGAAACTTGCTCCAAGTTCTTCATTTGCTCTCCTGGAGGGAACTGCAAAGCTAGCAATGATTGCCAAGCCAAGTAGCAAAGTAAGGTCCCTGGACAAGGCACTATCTGCTACCTCTCTCACCTCCAAGTAACTCCTCTGCCCTTCTAAGTCACTTTCCCTTCTCCACTGGGTTGAAGCAGCCTTGTTTCCCAACTTGTGCTAATGCTTATCTCAGGAGGCTGGATCTTTAGCCCCAAGATTCCTTTACTGAATCTTCCAGAAGACCTAACATGTCCTTCATCAGATCACAGGACTTATAAGAATGTATGTGATGAGTTCCCTTTCTATAATTTCTGCGTTCCACTTATGGCTGCCTTTAACTTTAGTCTGATGTAATCTGCAGAAAAATGCTAAGGGTGGGGCATGGTCAGAGGGGATTCACCTCAAAGTTAATGAAGTTTGAGTTTCAAAGCCCCTACCTTGTAAAGGCCCTAGGAAAAGTCCAACAATGCTCACAAGGGCATGTGTTTTTGTTAAATTTGCAAAATTAAGACATTGTAACCGCAGTCAGTTAAGACCTCTGTCCTTGTTCTCTGACATTCCTCCCATCACAATCTCCCACGTGTCAGGGAGCTTTGGAGAGTCCTTGGACATGTTGGGATCTTGCTAAAGGAAAGTTGGCTTGGGGATACACATAGTGGGGTTTAGTAGATGTAAGCACTGTCATGTCTTCTTGTTATAGTATTTGCATCCTAAAATTGTATTCTTTTCTTAAAGAGGGTTTCCAAAATTATAATGCCTCCCTTTACCTCCCAAAGCTGGGTCTTCCCAGTCAGTGAAGCCCAGAGAAATTTGCTTCAGAATCCATGTATCCCTAGGGGTGACCTTGGACCTTGCTGGCTCTGTCCTGATCTTTGTTTTGAAACATTCCTGTCGTAGGTGGACCCCTAATTCCACTGAAGCACAGAGCTTGGCTCAGAGTATAGCTTGCAATCTACACCTTTGTCGAGTTTCTTTTTGTGCCTCTCCCCACTGCCCCCCTACACACACGCACACACACGCACGCGTGCGCACACTCGTCTATATCTGGTGAAGCTGCATCTTCTATTTAAGTTTCAGAAGAATACTAAGTATTTAAGATTTAAGTATCTGGAGTGCAGATTGGCAATGAGCCAGTTGTTTGAGCTCAAATGTACAAGGCAAACACTTCCAAGAATGCCCACAGCTGCCAGTCTCAACTTTAGAGGGCAAGAGGAGGAAACAGGCTTACATGGCAGATGTTCTGTCTGGGTGTCTCTCTGGAATTGAGGCTGTTTGATGAGGCAGAAATATTTCCAACCCTTCACCTAACAAAACAGTGAAGGAACAAAACTCTTTTAAATTAGAAAAATCTCTCAAACCAGTATCTCAGCAAAATTTTTAGCACATACACCAAAAAATGTGCTCAAGAACTATTAAGTTAACAAATTCTCCTTTTAGAGCACAGCACCCCCACACCCTGGCCATCATTGCAAATGGACTCTGTTTCCATCTAAAATGTCCCGGGAGAGACGTCTTTCCATTGGCCTACATTCAAGGTCAAGTTTTTTGTTGGTTTTTAGGGAGGAGAGGGGAGAATTGCTTTCATCTTCTTTCCCTCTGCAAAATGCCTTTCCAGAAGTGTTAACCCTACCTATTTAAAAAAAAAATGTTAACCTCCATTTCTCTGGCAGACTTTCAAACCATTTTTTCTGGTTATAAAAATAATCTATCCATCTATTACTTGAACAAATATTTACAGAGTACCTACAATATCTCAGGCCCTATTCTAGGTACTTCTTTCACTAGGAAAATTTTCCCTATCTTATTAACTAGACTTTGCAAACACTTTAATGTCATAATATTTATGATAAGCAGACCCCAGAATTTATTTAGCCATTCTCTTTTTGTTAAACACTTAGACCATTTCCAATATCTCCCTATTGTAAATTATGCAGCAATGACCTTCCTTGCAATAGTCCCTTGTCTATATCTATGATTAATTCTTCAGAACAGATATCTAGGAGTGGAATTACTAGATCAAAGGGTATGAACACTCTAAAGTTTCTTAATAAACATGCTGGCAGAGTTTCTGATGCATATTACCACCTTTGACTTCCTCAAATCTTCATCAAAAGGAGAATCACCCACCCCTATTTAAAGACAGGAGAGTATGTTCCATTCCTTCTACAGAGATTTGCTGATTCCTAAAATAATTTCATTTCCTGGTGGCAATAAAAGTAATCTGGCGTGATAAAACTCCAGCTGTTTTCCTGAACACCTATAGTCCTTTTGGTACTACACTCATCCTCTAGGAGCACATTTTTGCACTCTTTTTGCAAAGGCAAAATACTTAGAGAAGCAAGAGTATCCACACACTCATCTGTTCATTGTTATCACTCTATGCAAACAAGGACTCAACTCAGAAAGGAAATCACTCATGAGAAATTATGGAATCATGCAAAGGTATGTAATATTCGAGTAATCATCTTCATTCCTCTACGTATTGGGGGGGGGGTTGAGGAGGAGAGAGGATGTATAGTTAAGCATCTCCCTGATTAGCCTTGCTCACAATAACAGCACATGGAGTAAAGGAGCCTTCCCACCTCATCAGCACCCCTGCTCTGGCAAGTCAACTGGTAAAAATGCCTCACGGAGGCGCTTTTCAATATATAAGCAAATTTCATTGCATAGCATTTTATCCTCTAATTTTTCTTCTGGAACCGCTTCATTCCCTGACTCTCTACTAAGAAGAATTTCTGCTTTCCAAGAAAACCAGTGCTGTCTTGAGAATGCCCCCAGTATTTTGTCCTCAAGAAGAAAAACTAGGGGAAACAAAGAAAACTAGGAGCAAGTCCCCTTTGATGTAGTTCAAGGTGGAATACTTGCTAACTGCATTGCTTTGGAGTCTTATTTGGATCAGAAGCCCCTTTAGCAGGGATTTCATTTATATAATGGTCTGCTTAAGACAAAGATTATTAAGATTGAAATTCAAGCTGTTCTCTTTCCTGGAAGCCAGGCAGCCTAAACATAACTGATTGCCTGGTCTTTTTTTTTCTCCAGCTGAGTCCCGGCTATGGAGAAATCCATGAGGAGGACAAAGAGTTTCTTCTCTGGATAAACAAAAGGGGTTTTACCAAAGTGGAGGACAGAATCTGTGGTGTGGTAAGGGACAGCACCATCATTCATTCATCCAACAGTGACTTACTGAATGCTTAATATGTGCCAGAAACTAGACCAGGCACTGTGTGAGTGAAACAGACAGATAGCCTGCTCTCATGGAGCCTGAGCTGAGTGAGAAGCAAACACTAAACAAATACAGTTGACCCTTGAACAACATGGGCTTGAACTGCACAGGTCCACTTATATGCAGATTTTTTTTTTTTTAGTTTTTTTCAAATACTACAGTACTACATCACCAAGGTTGGTTGAATCTGTGGATGCTGAACTGTGGATAGGGAGGGCCAACTATAAGTTATATGTGGATTTTCCACTGTGCAGAGGATCAGCGCCCCTAACCCCCGAGTTGTTCGAGGGTCAGCTGTACTCATGCCCATGAATATAAAACCACAGTCTTGGTGTGTACAGGGCATTGAGAATGCAGAGCTGTGGATGCCTGATAAAGGATTTATTTACCTTAATGGGGAAGGTGGGCAGCTGTTGCTGGAGTTTAGATCTGAAGGATAAGCTGGAAAAGAGGCAAGAAAGTATGTATCAGGCAGAGGGAAGAGCATGAACAGAGGGGCTGCAGTCACAGAGTGAAGAGAAGGGGGGAGTTTGTGGGATGACCCCATGATCAAGGTCATGCCGGGTTTTGGTCTTCATCCTAAATGGGTCTTTAGACTGTTAAAGCCCCTATTACTTGACAATTCCACTCTTAGATATTTACCCAAGAGAAATGAAAACTTATATCCCCAAAAGACTTAACATGAATATTCACAGCTGCCTTAAAATAGCCTAAAACTGGAAACAATCCAAATGTCCATCAACAAGAGAATGGATAAATTGCAGTATATTCATACTCAACTGAAAGGAATGAACACACAACAACACAGAATGCTGTCCAGAAGATTATTTTGAGTAAAAATAGCCAGGCACAAAAAAAGTCCATATTGTGTATTTATATTTGCATGGATCCAAAAATGGGCTGGGCAGGGAGTGAAATCACTGGAAAAGGGGAGCAAGAGAACTTTCTGAGGTGATAAAAATGTTATATGTTTTGTTTGGGGTGGTGATTTCACAAGCATATCCAATTATCAAAACTCCTCAAAATGTACTGAAGATCTGTGCATTGTATTATTTGTATAATATATATCAAAGTTTTTTTAAAAAGTACAATACACATTAAACTGTTTAGCCACAGGAATGACATCAGATTTGCAACGTGAAAAAAGCCCCCTGGCTGTGGTCTGGAGAAAGATAAGAAGGGGCCTGAATGGAAGTGGGTAGATCATTTCCTCTGCTTTATTCAAATTACCTAGAAGCTGGAATATCCCCCAGCATCAATGCATATCATCAATGCATATTCTGTCCTTAACAGAGGAGAATTCAGACTTCTCCTCGCTCACCTCCTCTAGGAGTTGTGCAAAACAGTTGTCAATGAACCACAAAGGGAATTTAGCTGGAGAAAAGGTTGGGAAGCTGGGGTAAGAGACTGAAGAAACCACAAAGGCAGTAGATTGAACCAATTCTATTACACAGAATCTTTCAAGGCAGGATTAAAGTAATCCTGTTTGTTTTTAGTATTTCAAATCTGTAGACTGCTTTCTTGGGTTCTATTCCCCCATCTACAATTTTCTTCTGAAATTAAGAATCTAATGGGCTACAACTTGCTGATGCAACAGGAAGCAAAAGTTATCTTTTACCCATAGTTGGAATGAACAGAATTAAAATGAGATAAGACTGAGTCAGCTTATGTCTCAGAAAGAACACAGGCAATATTATAGCAATCAAAGAGGGTTTGGGGACAGGCGGGTTGGGTTGTAGGATCCCAAAGGGCTTATCCTAGGCACCAGCACAAAGTCAGAAAGGCACATGCTTGCTGAAGGTTTAAAAGAACCACAGAAGCTAAGCATTTTAGAGCTGGAAAGGATTCTTAGAGGGCATTTCAGCCTATACATTTCACCCATGAAAGCAGGAGTAAAGGGACTAAATTTCCCAGGAATATGCATAACTAACATTTGATTAGCACTTTACCAAGTACTTCCACATTTATTGCCTAATTAAATCCCCATAAAGTGTTGACAAATAGCAATTGTTAATTCTTTTCAGAAGTTGGGGCTCAGAGAGTGAAGCAGAGAAAGTGATTCTTACTGATGTATGAGTTTCTCTTCTTCTTCTAGGGTGCGTCACTAGATCACTGTTCCTAGCTCTCTTGCAGTTGGAGGGGTAGAGCAGCAGAGAACTAAGTTTCTGCCCAATGAAATATGGCAGAAGCCCCCTCCTTTAGGGCTGACCCACCATACAATCCTCTCTTCACATTTTCTCTTCTCCTTTGCCTGGCATCCAGATGCATGGGATCCAGTAGAGGAGTTCACGGCCTCAAGGGGTGGTGAAGCCACCCACTGGAGGGAGCCTGGGTCTCTGAATGACTCTGAGCAGAGATGTTTTTCCCATTCATTGACCCAAGTGAGAGTATAGCAGTAATGAGAAATAAGCCATTCCTCTGTCCAGGCACTGACGTTTTGACGTTGTTGCACCAGTTAGCCTAAATAACATATGAAAAACTAAGGGACTCATGCAAAAATCCATATATTAATTTATTTAACAAGAAAATGTAAGGGCACCTACCAGGCACTGGTGGAGGACCACAGACACCTAAGGGGATGGGAGGAACCCCCAGCAACTGGGTAGGATGTGGGGTGTGGGAGGAGTGAAGGGAGAGGAGAAGTGGAGGTGGGACAGGACTGGCGCCCCTGAGGGGTGGCTGGGGGAGGGGAAGGGATCCCACACCCAAAGGGAGAAACTGGGGGACAATTGGGAGGGCAGAGGATCAAAAGGGAGCATGGCCAGGTTTCCCCTGCCCACTTGGGCCCGCAGGAACCTGCTAAGATCTCGGGCCTGATCCTCTGCCCACCTAGGCCCCCTCCAGCTGCGTGGGTCCTGAGGGAGGGGGAGGGAGGGAAGAGGGAGCAAAAGTAAAGGCCAGACCTCAGGGATTGGCACCCCTGAGGGGGGGCTGGGGGAGGGGAGGAGTTCCTACACCCAGCGGGACCCACCCACAGTTAGGGGTCCAGCAGCAATGGGGGGGACCCTGGGGGAGACGGTGGGGGAGGGACACGAAGGAACGGAAGGGAACGGGGCTAGCGCTTTCCCTGTCCACTTACGCACCGGGGAGCCTGTTGGGCTCCTGGGCCTAATGCTCTGCCCTCAGAGCCTCCCTCCTGCCCCACAGAACCCAAGCCCCGCCCCTACAACCCCACCCAGGGCCCCACCTCTACACTCAGAGACCGCCTCCAATGCGCTGGGCCCAAACCCCACCCACACACCCTCACCCATGGCCCTACCTCCAAACTCCGGAACGCCACACTCCAGAGGCCCTCCTTTCCACAGCTGCCTCTCCCCTTCTGCGTAGGTCCTAAGCAGAGGCCCCACCCCACGCTTGAATGTCACCCCACCTAGGCCCCCGCTCCTGCCTAAGTTCCACCCCCGCCAAAAATCTGCCCCCTTAGCCAAGGCTTTTTTTTTTTTTTTTTTCCTCTTTTAGACTGGGGTTGTTTTACCTTGTTGATTCATTGTTGTTGATTCTTCTATATTTTTATTTTTCCTAGTAAATCTTTTATTTCTCTAATTTTATTTTATTCTTTATACTTTGTTATTGTTCTCTCCTTTTGGCTTGTTCCCCCCACCCCACACCTCTTTTATATTTTTCTTTTTTCTGTTGTGGTTTTATTTGACCTTTTTGCAGTTGTTTCAATTATAGTTTTATTTTTCCTAATATATTTTTTACCTTTCTAATTTTATTTTGCTTTTTATTCTTTGATATTATACTGCTCCTTCTTTTCCTTCTTTCTTCCTTTTTTTTTAACCACACCACAAAGCTTGCAGGATCTTGGTTCCCAGGCCGGAGGTCGGGCCCAAGCTCCTGTAGTTGGAGCTCTGAGTCCAAACCACTGGACTAACAGAGAACCTCAGACCCCAGGGACTATCAATTGGAGTGAGGCCTCCCGGAGGTCCTCATCTCAGCACCAAGACCCAGCTCTAACCAACTGCCTGCAGACTCTGGTGCTGGACGTCTCAGGTCAAACAACCAGTAAGACAGGAATACAACACGACCCATCAAAAAAAACGACAAAAAATATGTTACAGACGAAGGAGCAAGGTAAACGCCTACAAGACCAAATAAATGAAGACAAAATAGGCAACCTACCTGAAAAAGAATTCAGAGTAATGAAAGTAAAGATGATCCAAAATCTTGGAAACAGAATGGAGAAAATACAAGAAACATTTAACAAGGATCTAGAAGAACTAAAGAGTAAACAAACAGTGATGAACAACACAATTATTGAAATTAAAAATACTCTAGAAGGAATCAATAACAGAATAACTGAGGCAGAAGAATGGAAAAGTGAGCTGGAAGATAAAATGGTGGAAATAACTGCCAGGGAGCAGAATAAAGAAAAAAGAATGAAAAGAATGAGGACAGTCTCCGAGACCTCTGGGACAACACTAAACACACCAACATTGGAATTATAGGGGTCCCAGAAGAAGAAGAGAAAAAGGAAGGGTCTGAGAAAATATTTGAAGAGATTATAGTTGAAAACCTCCCTAGCATGGGAAATGAAATAGCCACCCAAGTCCAAGAAGCACCAACAGTCCCAGGCAGGATAAACCCAACAAGAAACACGCTGAGACACATATTAATCAAACTATCAAAAATTAAATACAAAGAAAAAAAATTAAAAGCAGCAAGGGAAAAGCAACAAATAACATACAAGAGAATCCCCATAATGTTAACAGCTAATTTTTCAGCAGAAACTCTGCAAGCCAGAAGGGAGTGGCAGGACATATTTAAAGTGATGAAAGGGAAAAACATACAATCAAGATTACTCTACCCAGCAAGGATCTCATTCAGATTTGATGGAATAATCAAAAGCTTTACAGACAAGCAAAAGTTAAGAGAATTCAGCACCACCAAATGAACTTTACAACAAATGCTAAAGGAACTTCTCTAGGTAGGAAACACAAGAGAAGGAAAAGACCTACAAAAACAAACCCAAAACAATTAAGAAAATGGTAATAGGAACA